>NW_010360739.1:164149-202907 GCF_000414095.1 Morus notabilis | reverse complement strand
ATTATTAATTATTATTAGCTAATAATTATAATTATATTTAAATATATATTATTTTATGATTTTATTACTTTTGGTTGGCAAAAATAATTTAGTAATTTTTTTTATAAAAGAAAATTATGGGTAAATTATTTTTAATCGAAAAAAATTTTATTTAGACCTATTGGCCCATTAGGATTTTGAATCCGAACTGGGGGTAATTTTCCGGAAGCGTTCCGGAGTAAAAGACGGTACCCGATTTGAAGATGACGAATTAAAGACCTGAAGATGAAGAGTTCGAAGACCGAAGAATTAAACTGAAGACCTGTTGATGTAAATGATGAAAATAATTATTGTAATTATTTATTTATTCATTCATTCAATTGGGTTGTAAATTTAATTATTCCACGGGATCCGGTCAAATTCTATCTCAATAGCCGATTGCATACATTTATATTTTATGTTAATAATTATATATTATATGTCCATGCATATAACATGCCATATAAATTTAGTGTGCATACTCATATGTTTTATAACATATCATGCATACACGCGCATTTATTATTATTTATTTAAAAAAGTTTTAGAAAAATAAAATAAAAAAAGAACCATTCGCTAAAATCGATTTAATATGATTAAATTGATTTGAGTTGCAAAATTAATTTGTAAAATAATGTTACATGTGAAATTGAATTTAAGAATTAAATTTTAGAATTTCACATATCCGAAAAATAAATTGTTTATTTATCGGGATTTGAAAACCATGAGGTATTTTTCAAATAAAATACATATTTGCAAAATAATGAGTATGAGAGGGTTGTACGACAATACGGCCCACTGGTCTCCATCGTTAGTTCAACACCGTGAGATTCAAAAGGGGCTTTGCGGCGGCACCGATTTCGCACTCCCTACGGAAAGTGTTCTTTCGGGTCAATAACAAGGCTGACTTCCTAGCGATATGATTCAAAGATGTATTTATAATTTGATCTACCCTACGGCGGTACTCAGGAGTTAAGTCTGTAGAATCCGAAACGATGGGTTACACTCATGAAAATATAATCAAATTTGTTGATTATATTTTTGACCAAAATAACGGTAGTTGATAAATATGAAAATATGAGATATTTGGATTATATTTATTAATTGAGAAGGTCTCAGTTCAATTTGTGATATTTTGACCTACCCTACGGCGGCACTATATTCGTGGCAAATTGGATTATCGTTGACACCTGAAATTAAAACATGATTTATGTATTTTTCATGTGCATCATGCATCATATTTAATTGTGCCTAGAATTACATGTTTTTGATATTTATGCACATAAATTGGTTAGATGAACATTCTATTTATTTCTATAAAGGTTATAATTATTAATTATTATTAGATAATAATTATAATTATATTTAAATATATATTATTTTATGATTTTATTAATTTTGGTTGGCAAAAATAATTTAGTAATTTTTTTTATAGAAGAAAATTATGGGTAAATTATTTTTAATCGAAAAAAATTTTATTTAGACCTATTGGCCCATTAGGATTTTGAATCCGAACTGGGGGTAATTTTCCGGAAGCGTTCCGGAGTAAAAGACGGTACCCGATTTGAAGATGACGAATTAAAGACCTGAAGATGAAGAGTTCGAAGACCGAAGAATTAAACTGAAGACCTGTTGATGTAAATGATGAAAATAATTATTGTAATTATTTATTTATTCATTCATTCGATTGGGTTGTAAATTTAATTATTCCACGGGATCTGGTCAAATTCCATCTCAATAGCCGATTGCATACATTTATATTTTATGTTGATAATTATATATTATATGTCCATGCATATAACATGCCATATAGATTTAGTGTGCATACTCATATGTTTTACAACATATCATGCATACATGCGCATTTATTATTATTTATTTAAAATAGTTTTAGAAAAATAAAATAAAAAAAGAACCATTCGCTAAAATCGATTTAATATGATTAAATTGATTTGAGTTGCAAAATTAATTTGTAAAATAATGTTACATGTGAAATTGAATTTAAGAATTAAATTTTAGAATTTCACATATCCGAAAAATAAATTGTTTATTTATCAGGATTTGAAAACCATGAGGTATTTTTCAAATAAAATACATATTTGCAAAATAACGAGTGTGAGAGGGTTGTACGACAATACGGCCCACTGGTCTCCATCGTTAGTTCAACACCGTGAGATTCAAAAGGGGCTTTGCGGCGGCACCGATTTCGCACTCCCTACGGAAAGTGTTCTTTCGGGTCAATAACAAGGCTGACTTCCTAGCGATATGATTCAAAGATGTATTTATGATTTGATCTACCCTACGGCGGCACTTAGGAGTTAAGTCTGTAGAATCCAAAACGATGGGTTACACTCATGAAAATATAATCAAATTTGTTGATTATATTTTTGACCAAAATAACGGTAGTTGATAAATATGAAAATATGAGATATTTGGATTATATTTATTAATTGAGAAGGTCTCAGTTCAATTTGTGATATTTTAACCTACCCTACGGCGGCACTATATTCGTGACAAATTGGATTATCGTTGACACCTGAAATTAAAACATGATTTATGTATTTTTCATGTGCATCATGCATCATATTTAATTGTGCCTAGAATTACATGTTTTTGATATTTATGCACATAAATAGGTTAGATGAACATTCTACTTATTTCTAGCAATATGTCAAATCCTATAATCTCACTACATGAAACTAAAACACTAACTAGAGATAAACTATGCGAAGTAGTAAATTAACAGAAACAACTTACATTCATGTGATGAATATAAGTTTGTCCCAAATGGAGGATTGTCCTCCTATCCCTAACGAAACCACTGTAGCTAACTGTTAGCTAGGGTTGTGCGTGGTAATTCACAAGAAACATGAAGGCATGGAGATAGCTTATGAGATAATGCAGTCATCAGATAATGTGTCTGGAAATCCATATAAAAGGCTTGGCTAAATACTGTAAAGGTCCTGACTAAAAGGCAAAGGAAAAGACGTTTCCACTAAAATAAAGGAAAAGAATCAAAGCAAATACGATTTGCTAATTTTAAAAACATGTTTAGTAAATGGTGATTCCTATTCCTGGATAGTAGATTCGAGAATTACTAATCATGTTTGTTTTCCTTAAGTCTTAGCTCTTACAAGGAATTTGTATCCCGAAATAAAGAAAGAAACTCAAGCAAATATGATTTGCTAGTTCTAAAAATATGTTTTAGTAAAATGGTGATTCCTTATCCTGGATAGTAGATTCGGGAGTAACTAATCATGTTTTGTTTTCTTTACTAAGTCTTAGCTCTTACAAGGAAATTATTTCCCGAGACAAAAAAAGGAACTCAAGCAAATATAATTTGCTAGTTCTAAAAGCATGTTTAGTAAAAGGGTGATTCATTATCCTGGATAGTAGATTCGAGAATAACTAATCATGTTTGTTTTCTTTATTAAGTTTTAGCTTTTAAATGAAAATTGTTTCCACCTAAACAAAGAAGTAGAATCAAAGTAAATAAGATTTTAATTCTAAAAAAATCTTTAGTAAGAGGGTGATTACTCGTCCTAGATAGTTGATTCGGGAGCAACTAATCATGTTTGGCTTTCGTTGTAAAATATTAGTTCTTATAAAGAACTTGCCCTCAGGGACTACACGATGGTGGGAATACGGTATCGACAAAAGCAGTGGGAGAAGTTAGACTTTAGTTTTGAAAATACCTTGTTGTGAACAATATTTATTTCCCCTAGGCATAAAGAGAAATTTGATTTCTAATTCTAAATTATTTGAACAATTGCCTTTAATAATAATATAGTCTACATCTTTTAGAATGATTCTGATATTTGTTCTGGATATTTGAAAAACGGTTTTTGCCATTTAAACCGATGCATGGCTCAGTGTAATGTTGAAACGTTCAAAAGCTGCCGAACCTAAGAATAAGAAGTAAAGAATCTCTCACGATAAATAACACATATTTGTGATATCTTAAATTTGGTCATATTAGCCTACACAGGATTGAAAGACTGGTAAAGGATGGTCTTTTATGCGAACTAAAATTTAGTAAGCTTCTAGTCGGTGAATCTTATCTAAGAGGCAAAATGACCAAGAGGCCTTCCACGTTGAAAGGAGAAAGAACCACAGAACCACCTTAGCTGATACATTCAGATGTGTGTGGACCGTTAAATGTCCAAGCTAGAAGAGGTTATGAATATTTCATCACTTTTATTGACGATTATTTGAGATATGGTTATGTTTACTTAATTCAACAGAAATCTGAAACTTTTAAAAAGTTAAAAGAATTATGAGTAAAAGTAAAAAAAAAAAAAAAAAATTACGTAAATCAATCAAGACACTTCGATATGATTAAGGGGGTGAATACTTAGACCAAGTGTTTCGGGATTTCTTGATTGAAGAAGGTATGATATCCCAGTTGACTACACCCGGTACATCACAGCATAATGGTGTAGCCGAAAGGAGAAATCATACTTTGCTCGACATGATAAGATCAATGTTGAGTTATTCTTCACTTCCTACTTCGTTCTGGGGTTATGCCCTAAGAACCACCGTGTATATTCAGAATATAGTACCATCTAGGTATGTACCAAAGACACCCATAGA
Source organism: Morus notabilis (assembly GCF_000414095.1). Taxonomy (NCBI): domain Eukaryota; kingdom Viridiplantae; phylum Streptophyta; class Magnoliopsida; order Rosales; family Moraceae; genus Morus; species Morus notabilis. The sequence goes on along the minus strand of NW_010360739.1, from coordinate 198,296 downwards.
GTTAGGGAATGATCAAAAAAATAGTTTTGAAGCATATTCACATATGGGGGTGTCTGGCTCATGTGATGAAACAATAGACTGAAAAGTTGGAACCAAGATCAGAAATATGTAAATTTGTGGGATACGCAATGGGGACAAGAGAAGGATTATTTTATATAGTCACAAAAATCAAATGGTATTTGTATCGACAAATGCCACGTTTTTAGATCATGATTATATGATAGTTTTCAAGCCCATAAGCAAAGCAGCTATGGAAAAGTTACTTTCCAATTAGATTAGACCATAACCGACAAGAGTTGTTGAAACGCTAAGAGATAAGACCACAATTCCTAATCAAACTCATGTGGCACTTCGTCGTAGTGGTAGGGTAAGCAAGTTACCTGACTGGTATACCGGAGAGGCCAAGATTGTCACCGTTACTGACGGTAAGGAGGACTCATCAACCTTTAGGGCTGTGATGGATGATTCTAATAAGAAAAAATGACAAGCAACTATGAAACTCGAGATGGAGTCCATGTACTACAACTCAGTCTGAAAACTTGTAGATATACCCGAATGGGCCAATGGATGCAAGTAGATCTTCAAGAGAAAGAGAGGAGCGGATGAAAAAAGTAGATACTTATAAATATAGAGTTAACTATGAGAAAACTCTCTCATTAGAAGCCATGCTTAAATCCATCCGGATGCTCCTGGCTATAGTAGTATATTTTGAATATGAGATATGGTAAATGAATGTCAAGACAGCTTTTCTAAATGACTATCTTGAGGAAACCATCTATATAAATAAGCCAGATAGTTACATGGAGAAAGGCCAAGAGCACAAAGTCTGCAAGCTATTGAGATCTATTTATGGATTGAAGTAAACTTCTAGATCATGAAACATCAGGTTTGATGAGGCTATTAAGTCTTATGGATTTGATCAAAACAAAGATGTATCGAACAAAAGAAAAGAAGATGTTCTTATTCTTTACAAGCCCGAATATATAATATTTAGTGAGAATGGTCAGTCGTTGTCAGTTGAACTCAAGATTTGATCATTGGGTAGCCGTGTAGTGTATCCTTAAGTGTATAAAGAAAGCAAGAAACTATAAGATAGTTTAGTCAGCAAAAGAGTTATCTTTAACTGGATACACAGACTTTAACTATGAGTCATGCATGGATTTTGAGGATTCACATCCAAATCTGTGTACACACTAGGTAAAGGAGTCATCATATGAAAGGTTATTGGCAAAGTGTCATTGCTAAGTCTATCATTAAGAGTTAATGGGTTGTAGCTTGTGAAGCAGCAAAAGAAAACAACCTGACTCTAGAAATTCTTAACTGATTTGGAAGTTGTTCCAGACATAGATCAGTCATAGACACCTAGAAAGAAATAGGTAGTCGGGAATGTTATTATACAAGATGGAATCTATTCGTTCGTGAGAAAGAAGTAGATAAATAATTCTCTTGAGGGTTGATTCAGTACTTGGACAAGTAGGAGCTCCGATTCATGAATGTGTTTTATGAATCACTGTCCATTAGAGAATCAATGGTAGTCACAGATAAAGATGTAATTAGAGAGGTTAACGGATTTCACCTAGCTCTAATTATGAATTATTTATAGAGGATTGATCTATATGCAGTGACTATATCACATGAATACTTCACAGTTTAAAAGTAATTTATATTTATAATTATGAGAGTGCAATTCCTAATTTATAGTGGAGTAACTATTAGAATTAATAAGATTAATTAATTAATTAAAGTGTTTAATTAATTATTAATTTTATTGGAGCTCAAAATTATAAGTCCATGAGTCTCCGCATCGTCTTTGTAATTTTACAATATACTAAGAATAAAATGGAAATTTTAAAATTACGAAATTCAAAAAATTAAACACTCGAGAATAATTAATTGAGAATTCATTATTATTTCAATAATGTGATTATTTAAATTTAAATTTGAATTTTGGATCACTTATGTGAAGGTGTTCACGTTGTGTTAACGTAAGGCACAGTGTGACACAGTGTGAACACATTATAACACCCTGAAGAATTAAATGAGATTAATTAAGGTAATTGAGATTTATTGGTGTGCCTAATCTGGTTTAATAAATTAATTATTGATTAATAAATGTTTCTGATGTGTAAATTTAAACAATTCTAAGTTATTTAAATATTCTTAGTAATTATATTAACCCAGAAGTGTGTATGGGCATATTTTTAGACTGTTATTTTAAATATTGGACACCTATCTTTTCTGTTTTTTTTCTTTTCTTTCCTTTTTCCTTTTTCTTTGCTTTCCCTTTTCCTTCCTTTCTTTCCTTGCCTGTGCAACTCTCTCTCCCTCTCTCTCTTTCTCTTTCACTCTCTCACTCTCACTCTCATCCTCACTCTCCTCTCTCTCTCCCGTTTTGCCTTAAACCAACCGGATTTCAAACCAAAGGAAAATTTCAAGAAGTTTTCAACGCCAAGAAAAGGATTTGAGGTAAGATTTCTGAAAAACCTCTCTTGAGTCTCAAGTTTTTCAGATTTAAAAACTTATTTTTGGTTCGAAATAGATTTTGAGTAAAACCATGGTAGAAATTGGAGATCTTAGGTTTTTTAGACTTGATTTAGTACTTAGAACCCGGATCTAGTGGTTTTCCTTTGAGATATTTTGATTTGGAACCGAAATTGTAAGTTTTCAAACTGAATCTAGAGCAACATAATTTTTTTTTTGATAATATATAAGTTATAATAAACGAAAGGTGTTTGATACAATAACAATTACTATTGTTGAAGGAGGGGATTCTTCCAACCAAATTAGCTCATAATCCGTATTAAGAGCATAAGTAGCCAATTAGTAGGTAACCTAATTATTTTCTCTAAACACATGACATAACTTAGATACTGGAGAAATAGATATTAAGCAAGATGCATCTAACAATTACTATACAAACTCATTACCAAAGGAAGCAAAACTCTTCTTAATTAGGATGATTGTTAATGCAATGGACACCACAAAATGCAGATTTACACTAATGGAATCTAGGTATTCTTGAAGATGATGTAACCATCACAAAACTTGAGGATAAGAATAACTTTGGATGAGTACTAAAATAAACTGATATTCTTGGAAAACTTGAAAATTAAAAATTAAAAGTATCTTGCAAGTGCCCCGATTGAATAGCTTTTCTTCTCTTGAAAAAATTTATACTACAATTTACCCATTTAAAATTAAAAAAAAAAAAAAACGTAAAAGTCATTATTGAAATATGTACAAGGCAAAACCTTAAAAGTGGTTAGATATAAAATAAAAAAATATCAATTTAGAATTTTTAATATAAAATCTAAATTTTAAACACTAAAAAAAGGATAACAATTTTCATCAACAATATCAATTTAAAGAGGATATAGAATATAACGACCACTGGCAGTTTAAATAACTGACAATTATTCTAGATAAGTTTCTTACCAATTCTCATAGAATTTAAATGCAAAAAACAGCTTTTATAACTAACTATAACAATCTATTTTCCTTTACTCAAAAATAATTAAATATTATTTACTTTTTCTTGCTGACAGGAAATTGCAGTAATGTAAGAATAGATACAGCTGTTTTAATGACTGTTGAAGCTTTCTATACAGAGCAGACTATTGTATAAACATGAACCAAAGAAAAGGCAATTTGATATAATCAAAACTATATATGAAAAGTTAAAGATTAATAGAAAGGTGTATGCTGTCAAAAATTAAGAGAGAGAGAGAGAATGGTTGGGGTTTCATTTAGTATAAAAAAAACCTATCAGCACTAGAATTGAAGATGGATAAGAAAAACACATTAAAGCGGATATTATATCAATTAATAACAACAATGCTTATGAAAATATAAAAAACTAAATATGAGAGGGTTATAATGATCAATTAGTAGAGAACTAAAATTATGATCAGTTACATAGAGTTATATAACAATCAGAAAAAGTAAAAGTCAAATCACTCTCATCGCGATGAATTAACACAGATATGGAACAAATAGAAAGTAATTTCGTAAAACATCAATAATGTGAACTCAAATTGAGTACCTCACAAAAATAAGACCGTGTGTGTTTTGAAAGTAGCACCTCCAGAAGGAACGAATCTAAATAAAATAAAATAACCATGGATATGAATGTCAATTTGTAGTACGGTTTTATTTAAGAGCAACCAAATTTTTTTTTTTGACAATATAGAAGTTATAATAAACAAAAGTTATTAAGAGCACAAGTAATCAATTAGTGGGTAACGTAGTTAATTTCTCTAAACACATGGCACAATTTAGATTTTAGAGAAATAGATAATAAGCTAGATGCATCTAACAATTACTATACACACTCATCACAAAAGGTGGCAAATTTTTTCATAATTTGGATGATTATTAATGCATCAGATTCCAAAAAAGGGAGATTTACACCAATAGAATCCAGGTATTCTAGAAGATGATGGAACCATCACAAAACATGAGGATAATAATAGCTTTAGATGAGTACTAAAATAATCGGATATTCTTGAAAAACTTAAAAATTAGAAATTGAAACTTATCTTGCAAGTCCTCCGATAAAATAGGTTTTCTTCTCTTGAAAAAGTTTATACTACAATTTACCCATTTACAACTGAAAAAAAAAAAAAAACTTAAAAGTAAATATAGAAACATGTATGAGAGAAAACCTCAAAAGGAGTTATATTTAAAACAAAAAGAGACCAGTTTAGGATTTTTAATATAAAATCTGAATTTCAAGCACCGAAAAAATCATAAGGATTTTCATCAACAATATCAGTTTAAAGGGGATATAGAATTGTCACCTCGAAATAGAGGATGCGACTAATTAAGAATTAATATAAAATAAATCAAGATTTAATATTCTAAATCCACAAAAACGAGACTGACTCGAAAATTATAATAATATGACTGCCTCGCGAGGGCTTGAAAACTTATAAATAATTAAAAAAGTCCGAGTACAAATTCGTTCTGCAACACTAAGTCAAAGCGCTATCTCAAATAGTCAACAAAATCTAGAAGGGAAAAATTTTAAAACACTAAAATGAGAGCAAAAAAGCTCAGTAGTATTTAAAAATAAGAAGTGCAAATAAATAGAAAAGAAAATAGTTAAGCGATTTAATAAATAGCAAATAAAGAACAAATAAACAGAACGCAACTGCGAGGGACAACCCGCCACTATATGAGTATATTATATCTACTTATTTTACGGTATATGCGAGGGACAACTCTTTTACGGTATATTATATCTACTTATTTTACTATTCCATACCCAACCACTATATGAGTGGCCCGGATCGAGTTCTAGGTTCTCATTCTAAGGATACAATCTCTATATCCCAATCATATCGGGCCAAAGAGTTTAGGCCTTCAGGCAGATAATTCAAAATCCAACACATTCTAAATAAAATTGAAAACTATTGATTACCAAAATCATGTTTTTATCAAATTTTAACATAATCAACAAAATCTTTCTAAAATAATAGTACATCAGATTTTTTTTTTAAACCATACCATTTTCATATAAACTCAAGTTCTCAAAACAAAATTGAGAAACCATTTTGAATTACAAAATCATTTTTACAAATCATTGCATTTAACACAAGTTCTTACAAAATTTTAGGAAACTAATTTCAAACCAAAACGGTAAAAACAAACTATATTAAAGAAAAGGATACGAAATCCTACCTCAGACACAAAATATCTGCTGAATCCTTCTCTTCAAGAATCAACACCCACTTGTTTCCATTCCAACCATTCCGGAAACCTAATTTCAAGGAATTAACTAAACGTCACAATTTCTCAATCCTTGCAACTGGTTAAGTACCTATACAATTATGTAAATTGAGTAACCATTAGTGTGCCATAGCTCAGTCCAAATGGTGTAAAAATGTTCAAGAACATTGATAATACTGTAAATACTATAGAAATCGAAGGTTTAAACCAATTACACATGCAAACCAATAAGAGTTTTAAAAGAAAAGGTTTTGTTTTGTTTTTTTTTTGTTTTCTTTATTTTCTTTTTTAAAAAAGGACAAAAACACCAAAGCAGAATAGTAGCTCTAATTTGAGCTTAATTTGAATTCCACTCCGTTATATCACAAAGAAATCAAAATTTCACACTTTAATCTTCAATTATCAAATTGGAATTGAATTCCCTTACAATTCCTTCACAATTTCTTCATTTAAAAATCAAGAACTCAAACTTTAAAATACAAAACTTCAACATAGCATATTTTACAAACCATCTCTTAAATCCAGAAATTACAGAGGGAATCCATGAAACTAAAATCAAAATTTCGATAAATAAGTAAATTCCTAAACCAATTTATATATAAAGAAAAGTTTCAAGAAGAAATTCAAACCTTGACAAACGTCTCTCATGTCTAAAAAACACTTAGCATAGGTTAATTGTAATTAATATTTGTAAATCAAGAAGAGAATCAAGATACAGATTCATTTTCATAAAAACATAGTAAAAGCTAAAATTTTCAGTAGAATAACCTGACCTTAGAGTTGGATTTTGAAGGAATCTCAACAATTTCTTCAAGTTTTCCTCAACTCCAATCAATTCTAGAGGATAGAGCAACACTTCACCAAATTTCTAACACTTGTGGTTTAATTTCGCTGGTTTCCAAGTGTTTTAGGTCAGGTTATTTGCTGCAGAGGGTTAAAAAAGAGAAAGAGAGAAAGCTAATGGAGAACATAACTCAACTAATTTGGTATCATATATATATGTGGAGATAATCTTCAAAGTGGGTTAAACGGTGCCTTGGAAATAGCAACTACGCACCATATGTCAATGGACTTCAGAGATTCACGTGTTCAGCAAATATACAAAGTGACATAATTGCAACATTTTTTGGGGGGTCAAAATTATAAACATCGAAGAATAGTGAATCGAAAACGAAAATTTCCTAAAACATGGAAATGATATAGATCAATGAAATTTCATCTATAAAAATATGAATAATCACTATCAGGTATTTGATTTGGCACACTAATAATCTCAACTTACATAATTTCACTCTTAATTTATATCCTAATTTTCTGGATGTTACAAAAATATAACCACCCTGGCATTTTTAATAGCTGAGAATTAAACCAGATAAGTTTCTAACCAAACCTCATAGAATTCAAATTCAAAAAACAGCTCTTATAACCTCACTATAACAATTTATTTTCCTTTTTCTCAAAAAAAAAATGTCATTTACTTTTTCTTGCTGACAGGAAATTGCAGCAATTGAATTACAGATAAAGCAGTTTGAATGACTATTAAAGCTTCCACATAGAGAATGGGTGTGGTTGAATCCAATGTGTAAAAAAACCTATCAGCATAAGCATTGAACACCAATAACAAAAACACATTAGAGCAAATATAATATCAATTATTAACAACAATGCTTATAAAAATATGGATAACTAAATATAAGAGGGTTGTAATGATCAATTAGAAGAGAATTAAAACTATGAGAAGTTACATAGATTTAGATAACAATAAGCAAAAGTAAAAGTCAAATCACTTTCATCGGGATGAATTAACACAGATATGGAACAAATGGCGAGCAATCAAAGTTACATATAATAGATTTCATAAAAAATCAATAATGTGAATTCAAATTGAGTTCAAAATAAAAAATGATCACAAGTGTTTAAACTAACAGATGGTGCGCAAATTTTCTTTAGCAAACATGACAAGTACTACTATGCAAGTTTTCTACCAATTGCGTAGAAAATAAACACACTTTTATTTATATACTATATATGTACAAAACAAAACACCTAGTGAACTGAATAGCCACATACCTCATTAAGCATCCTATGCAACCCATCCATTTGCTCAAAAATACGGTCTCTGTCATTGTTGTCCAGGACTGACCCTACGTGTTTTGGAAGTAGCACCTCCACAAGGGACCAATCTGAAAAGGAAATAAAAGAACCACAGATATGAATGTTAGTAAGTAACTCGCTTTATTTCAGAGCAACAAAATTTTTTTTTTTTTTTGTTGACAATATAGAAGTTATAATAAACAAAAGGTGTTTGATACAATAACAATTACTATAGAAGAAGGAGACTGTTCTAACCAAATTAGCTCATCATCTGTATTAAGAGCATAAGTAGCCAATTAGTGGGTAACCAAATTACTTTCTCTAAACGTATGGCATAACTTAAATCCTGCAGAAATAGATAATAAGCTAGATGTATCTAACAATTACACTCCAAACTCATCATGAAAGGTAGAAAAATTATTCATAGTTTGGATTATTGTTAATGCATCACACTCCACAAATGGAGATTTACATCAATAGAATCCAAGTCTTCTTGAAGAGGATGCAATCACCACAAAACCTGAGAATAAGAATAACTTTAGATGAGTACTAAAATATATTGATATTCTTAGAAAAGTTGATAATTGAAAATTGAAACTTATCTTGCAAGTGCCCCAATAAAATTTTAAAAAAAGAGTATATATATATAATGTAAAAAAACCTCTCTTATAAATGACTATAACAAGCCATTTTCCTTTTTCTCAAAAGAAATCAAATGTTATTCACTTTTTCGTGCTGACGTGAAATTGCAGCAATATAAGAACAGAGAAAGCTGTTTCAATGACCATTATAGCTTCTACATAGAGAAGAATATTGTATAAATGAAACTTTTTTTTTTTATAAGAAATTGAAGAATTTTATTATTGAATAGATGGATGAGGAACCATAAAAAAAATACAACAGAATAGAAAACCAAAATAGACACAAAAACACCATAAAAAAATACAACAGAATAGAAAACGAAACACACAAAAACACTCGGTACAAAACTCAAAACATTTAAACCAAGATATCCTCCCAACTTAACAATATCAAAAATAGAGAGAAGTCTTTAAAAGCTTGATCAGTAGATGCCCAAATAGAAGCCAAGAATCTAGCATTTTCAAAAAGATCCTCACAACTCACCTCCTTTTCCTCAAAGATCCGCTGATTACGATCTAACCACAGCACCCAAATGATTGCTATTTTAGCAGCCTTCCAAATCACCTTAGCTTTCTTTCCACTTTCAAAACCGAAAGATTGTTCCATACCGATAGTAATGCTTTAAGCGGGAAAAACCCAACTTAAAACCTACAGACCTCAAAAGTTTGCACCATAAAGAACGAGCAACTGCACAATGGAGGAATAAGTGATCCATTGTTTCTTGACCTGCCTTACATAAAAACACAACAGCTAGGAGATAATGCAAAATTGGGATGTTTTCTTTGCACCAAATCACAAGTATTCAGTTTCTGTGATAAAATAACCAAACAAAAACCTTCACCCTATAAGGAGCACAAGATTTCCACACAAAATTAAATGGTTCAAAAGAAGGGTTGTTTGGAATATTGATTAAAGGAATGAAAGTATGAACTACATGAAAACCCTGATGGATCACACAATTAAACCCGATGATCTGTAGAGGATTGCAAAGAAACATTTTCCAAGAATGAGATTATTAAAGATAAATAAATCCAGAACCAAAGAAAGAACAGAATATGCTACGGCTTTAGAATTTCTTATAAAACAAAACTACATAAGAAAGGTAAAGATTAATATAAATGTGTAAGAAGTAAATTTCTTTCCCTTAAAAAAAATATCAGCACAAGCATTGAATATCAATAAGAAAAACACATTAAAGCAGATACATTAATTAATAACAACAATGTTTATGAAGCTACGGATAACTAAATAAGAACGGGTTATAATGATCAATTAAAAGAGAATTAAAAACTATGAGAAGTTACATAAACTCAGATAACAATAGAAAAAACATATATATTAATTAATAAGAACAATGTTTATGAAGATACAGATAACTTATGCTATGTTTAGTACGATGGATAGAAAAGAGGAAGGAAGGAGAAGTGAAATACATAGGTGAAGGAAATAAAATGATTTTCTCTCATGTTGTTTGGTAGAAGAGAAAGTGAAAAGAAAATATCAAATCTAAGGCATTTTACAATAATACCCCAATACAAATAAAAATATGATGAATGGTGAAGGTTAAAATTGTTATTTTACACCTCATTTGTTTGTCCAACTTTTTCTCTCCTCTTTTCTTCCCAAAGTTTGAAGGATTAAAAATTAGTGGGCCCCATGGATTTTCATTTTCCTTCCTTCCACATTTCCTCTCTACCAAACAACCTAAAATTCCATTTTCCTCTCTAAAATCCTTCATCTATTTTCTTTCCTCTCTCTTTTCCACCCTACCAAACACATTGTAAATATGAAAGGGTTATAATGATCAATTAAAAGAGAATTAAAAAACTATGAGAAGTTATATAAAGTCAGATAACAATAAGAAAAAGTAAAAGTGAAATCACTTTCATTGGGATAAATAAACATAGACACAAAACAAATAGCAAGCCATCAAAGTTACAAACAATAGATTTCATAAAAAACAATAATGTGAATTCAAATTGAGTGAAAAATTAAAAAACAATCACTAGTGTTTAAATTAACAGATAGTGCACAAGTATAGTAAAAATACTATGAATCACAGCCCAAAACAAAAGATGATAAAAGAAACATATCTCAGAAAGACAAGGCAGTACCTTAGCCACATTGTAATTTTCAAACGTTGGGTTCTTCGTTGACAAGATTAACAAAACAACATCTTTAAGAGTTCCAAACAATGAGAGATATACAGTTTAAACCATCACAAGAAACTCAAAATAAGACTTTTATGGATATTTTCTTTGACCAATTAGAAAATGGGAAAAGAATAATTAAGATAGAGAGGTATGTCAGGAAAAGAATCAAAATTTAATTTCTTTCCTAAACGTTTAGAAAAACGTAACTAAACCTACACCTTAACTTATTAACTAATAATATTATTAGCAGTTTTTTGTAGAAACAATTTTATGTACAAAGCTATTCTACTATCCAAACCTCAATAAGTAGCATTTAAGGAATTAATAAGTTGAACTAAACTTTAAAAAATACGCATGAAATATTGATAATGGAAGGTGAACAATGGAAAAATTAAAATGTATATTGTCTCTCATCTAATTGGAGTGTAACCTAGGATCAATGGTTCTAAGTCCTTAAGAGTGCTTTCATACTACTGCTATAGCAAGAAATATTGTAACAGCTAGTACAAACAACATTATTCGGAAAACGACACAAGCATTGTCACAACCAGAGCTATTAAATCTAAATGGACTAATAAAAAACCAAGTTTAAGCTATTAAAATTGAGCAGGAGCGACACTTGTGCAACGTCCACACAACATGACAACAAATAAATAAAATTAAGGACCTATTATATAGGTAGAATCTACCTACTCCGTACAAACGGTTTGTCCTTTTGAAGTTCTATGTTTTGCAGCCTAGCTCAGCTTCTCGCTTCTCAGCCAAGCGTTTATCCCATTCCAATTTAATCCCTAGGAAAGTGTAGAACGATAACTATCAAGGTAATAAAAATCTTGAGGGGATAAAAAATATAGTGAGGAATTGAAAAAACATTAACACAACAATGTTTCCCTCATAAGAAACCAACATCACACACGGGTATATATGTGTAAATTCTCCCCCACTCAATTTCACCTCCATGTAATTACCAGTGAAAAGAATACATTTCTTCCTTATGTAATTCCAAATTCGTAATACGTAGTTAGGAGGGAAAAAAAAAAACGTGACTTGAAACGAAAAACAAAAGGAAAAAAAAAAAGCCGATCATTAGATTATGGACGACATCCATTTTGAACCTTGCAATTTGAATAATAAATGTTGATTGAGCAGATAATGAACCAATATTCATTTGGTTGGTGATTTAGAGCATAAATAAATCCAAATGTTTCTTTTTCAACACCCTTGAATTCAAAAGCAAAACTAACAAAATACCCAAAATAAAACAACGAATAAATAAGCATCAGGAGAGAAGATAGAAGCAAACCTGGAAAGAAGGCATACTTTTCACTAAAGGAGCCTTTGTATCTATCTTTACATACCCTGCAGTCTCATTCTTGATAATTGCATCCACCATCTCTGTAGAAACAATAAAAAAACAAGCACTTGAAATTAACAAGAGAAATTCAATCAAAATAACATTTAGGAATCAAAACTTCAAAAACTTATAATAGAGTTTATCGGACCTTTCCCAGCAACAGAACATATCAGGGAAGTATGAGGACGATCAATGCCAGAGAGACCAACGATAACCGACGACATCAACTGAAAATCCTTGGTCACTATAGACAGTAAACGGTGGCGCCGATCAGCATTTATCGATGGCTGTTTGCGTTTATCATAGACGCACCAATTCCTGATGACCTCGAAAAAAGGGAACCCTAATTCCTGAAAACCAGAGCTTGAAACCCTAATTTTAAGGCGATGAAAGAATCTTTAACAAAAAAAAAGGGGGAAAAGTAAGGAAATAGCATATTTGAGCAAGGCAATAAAAATTAGTAGCAGAATTTTGAGGAGACGGAATCAATCGCATAAAAATTCTAAAATTTCTAAAAAAATCCTCATCCCTCAATACGTTTCCAGCCCCTGCTCTCCCTCTCCTGATTTCTTTCTCACGCCATTCTGCAACCGGAGTTCTTTGACGTCGCCATGGCTGTAGAAGGCCGTCTTGCCATCGCGGAAAAACAAGGCGCTAGTCGGCGTTGCAACAGCGACAGTGAGGCCCGACTTCCTCGCGAACGCCGTCGTGCTCAGGGAAAGGAGCTAGATAGAGATAGAGAGGAGCGACGAAGCGACGACGAGAGAGAAAAAGAAGAGTGGGCGGCGGAGAGAGGAGGCAGAAAGAGAAAGAGGTGGGCGACAGAGAGGAGAAAGAGAGGGAGGAGAGAGAAAGAGAGGGAAGGGGGTTCCAAAATTTGGGAATAATTTTTCTGGAAACGGCTACTTGTACTGTTTCTAGGTGAGAAAGCCAGTCGTATATGTGTATATATATAGTATAAATCATCTAAAGAAGAGTTGGGGTTCAAGACTCAGTTCACTATTCCTTATACAGTGAAATGACGATTTTACCCTCGATTTACTGTTCCCTTCTTTGTGTGGTGCAGGGCGGTTTGGTCTTTTACCGCGTGTCTGATGGATTGCTTTTCCGATTTTGCCCTTCTGCTTTTCTTTTTTTCCCGGTTTCATCCTTTTGCTTTCTCCTCTTCTCCTTCTTATGCCCGTGGCCTTTTGTGTCTCTTCCAACTTCTAAGTTTAAGAGGAAAAGGGAAAGCTGTGCACTCATTTTTTGATTTCGTTCTATTCCTCTGCGTTTCCTCTCTCTCTCTCTCTCTCTCTCTCTCTCATTTTATCTTCTTGCAGATTCATGGCTTCTCTGATGTTGTTCCTCTACTCACCTTTACAGGTTTGCTTTTTTCTCCTCTTCTAATGCTTTTTAATTTTGGGGATTTCTTTTTCTATGATCCTAGGTTAGATTGCGATTTTGATTTTTTTTTTTTTTTAACTATGTTTACGTTTTTGTCGCTGAAGTCATGTTTGTGTAAAATGCTTGGATTTTTTTAAGCCCCAAGTCAGAATCCAAGCTACCCCTTTTGTTTGCCTCTCTTCTCCCCGCAACCTTCAAACTCCATCCCCTCTACTTTTGTATCCATCGCCTCCGTATCACTCTCTTCGTCCTCGACAGAAGCTCTCATTGGATCCTCTCCGTGACTGGTTCAGAACAACGACCACCCTATAAAATAAGATGATTTGTGTTACCAGTTCCAATCCCTTTTTCAAAAACTAGGTAATCTCTCTTTGATATCCAAATCTTAATATGGTCTTTTTGAATCCTATTTTCTAATACGTCTCTTATTTTAAACACATTTGGTATCATCCAACGAAGCCGAGTTTCTAAGGAGAAACAAAAGAAACAAAAGTTCTCAACCAAACCAATCTATGTAAGCTGCTCAATTTGAATTAGACTCTTTCCAATGTAATAATTAATTTATTTTTATTTCTACAATACTAGATTTTGAATTAATATTTGAAATGTAGAATTTTGGTATCCCTATTTGCTTCTAGATGGTTTTAGCTATGTTAGAATAGACAATGTTATGAACTGGATGACACTTCATCTCTATTTTTTTTCTTTTTTCTTCCCCGATGTTTATGTTCTGTGTAGTCTGTTTGTTGATTGGGACTAATTGCATATTCTTTGTATTCTAATTTGGTTGTATTTGGATTTGGATTGAAATAGTATATGGGGTTGCTTTACTCTTACAAAGAATAGTGTAGTTGTGTGTGTCTGTTTACCTATTATAACTTTTATTCTTTGCATTCCAATTTTTCTCATTGTCCTGATGATAGTCTTGAATGTCTTATTACAAAAAATGCTCCTATTCTATCTATATTCCCATATGTACTCTACCTCTGGTAAAAGGCAAGAGAAGTGCTCAGCCAGACATTGACTAGGTGAGCTATCCAGCTTTAAAGATTTGACTTTCATGGGTAAAAAAATAGTTCTCTTTTTTTTTTTTTTTTTTTTTTTTATTATTATTCTTCCTTATCATCTGATGGTGTTATCTTTTCTTCAATAAAAAAATTGTCAGTAGTTTGATAAATTACTAAAGAGAGTACTCTGGTCCCTGAGTACTTAATTAAAAGAATGAGGAAGGTCGTCAATGTTCTTTCTATAAATCCTGGCATTATTTTTTTTATTTTTTACTTTTTGCAGTTAGCATTGTTCTAAAGTTTAGATTTTATTTGTTCTTTGGGTTATAAAGATATTTGTTCTTTGGGTTATAAAGATGGGTATCTTTGTCTACTTGTGTCAGAAACTGATTTATACTTGAGAAAGCTTGAAGAATTGCACAAACAACTTGATACACTTCAAACCAAGAAGGTTCAAGACCATCTGTGCACACTAAAATTACTTTATTTAATCTTTGTTTAGGTGATTTTGAAGGATCTAATACTATAAGTAATGCACAACTGAGCTTATAGAGGGTTAAAATGCAGAGAATGTAGATGTAAGTGTTCTATCAAGACTCAATTTACTATTCCTTCTACAATGAAATGCGCTTTTACTCTCAATTTACTGTTCCCTTCTTTGTCTGGTGCAGGGGCGGTTTGGTCTTTTACTGCGTGTCTGATGGATTGCTTTTCTGATTTTGCCCTTTTGCTTTTCTTTTTTTCCCGGTTTCGTCCTTTTGCTTTCCCCTCTTCTCCTTCTTATGCCCGTGGCCTTTTGTGTCTTTTTATTGGTTTGGGCCTTTTTGTCTTTCCGTTGTCCTCTTTCATTGGCTTTACTCTCTACTTCTTTGCAGAAGCTTCTGGGTTTTTTCTAGCTTAAAGAAATAGAAGCTTCATCGTAGAAGCTTTGGGTTTTTCTCTATTCTTGTTTTTTTCTTCTCTTCCTGCCTCTCGAGCGATTTTCTCTCCTCCGTCGTCCCCGATGCTTACCTCTGCACCACCACTACTGTCGCCGTTAGCCCTTTTTTGATCACGATCGGATGTGGTTCAATGACAAGGTTTTAATTTTCTTTCCTTTTTTCCAATTCATTTCTATGATTTCGTTCTTCATGTTTTTGCCTTCCTTGGAAGAACAATTTTTTTTCTTCTCTTTCTCTTCTCTGAATTCTTTATTTGGCAAACCGTAGAAAACTTTCACTTTAGTACTCTTTCTCTCCACTTAGCAAAATAAGTACATAACTTTAAAAAAAAATTGCGTTTTTCTCTGTCTGTGCTTTTGGTACAGTGTGATTCACGATTTGCCGAGCTTCATTTAGCTCGAGCTCCAAAGTACACGTGAAGATATGGGTTGTCTTCTTCGCCTCCACTATTTCTGCTCAACTTTCAGTAAGTTTTTTTTTCTTTTTTTTTTTTAATAAAACTGTTAGTGGTGTGCTTTAATTTTTCTTTTTTTAGTTTTCTGCATTTCAGGAATGGAATATGAACTTTGAGATGTGTAATTTTGTAGTTCTTTTGGGTTTGGGATTTCGATCTCTGCGCATTTTGTGTCTTCGGCTTTGAGATTTTATGAAATTTGGATCTTGATCGGGATATTCAGCTAATTCTTCTGTTGTTTTGTGGTTTAGAAAAATGAGCTTGATTTGGATTTTGGAAAAACTGAGGAAACTAAAGGAAAATGATATTTGTATTTATTTTTTTTTTTCCTGTCATTTGCATTCATATCATTATAATCGAAAGAAACTTTGAAGTCCACTTTTGTGATTGTAAAGTTTTTAATTTCTTTGGTTAATTTCTGCTTAATTAAGTTGAAATCATGTTCAAGCAAAAAAAAAAAAGCTTTAATCTTGGGTTGAGATTTGGACTTTTTTGTTCAGTTCTTTAGCTTGAACAATTTCTATGATCTTGAAATTTTTTTGTTTCTCAATTCTTTAGCTTCTGTTCCTTTGTTTTTCGTTCTCTGATTTTTTTTTTTTGTGGTTTGCTTTGATTTTTTTGTGGTTTTATTTTCAAATTTATGGTTTCGTTCTCAAACTTTTTTCATTATGCTTTCTATTTTTTCCCTGCTTAGTTTTTCTCTTTTTTTTTTTTTTAGCGTTTGTGTATTATCGTTCTCTTATTTTCTGGATGGTTTATTCTTCATATGGTTATTTCTTTATGGTCCTGGAGAGTTGCTACTATGTTGTTGTGTTTATATTCTCTATTGATACGTATTTTTATCATGTTATAAATCTGTATAATCGGAATGTTAATTTTTGTGCTTTTTTATTATTGGTTCTATTTCCCTGTGGTTTACATGCTTCTTGACACCTGTTGTTAATCAATCATTATACCCGTTGATATTTGTTTGTTGGTTTTGTTATCAGATTATCAGCAGAATTATCTTATCTTTGTATATAAACTATGTTTTTTTTATTAGGACGGTTTTTTGTTTTCTTTCTATTTTCCTTTTCTCACTATTATAATATATCTTCTTATACCTTTTTGGTTTTCTTTCTCTTTACCAATATTTGAAGTTTCGTTGTTGTGCTTTGTCTGTTCTATCCATTGTTCTCCTTCGACTGAGGTATGTATTTTTTTATTCTTAGATGTGTTTCTTATCCATTGTTCTCCAGATTTTTTCCTTGCATTTAATGAGTTGATGATATGTGATATATAGATTAGTGATTTGTCTTCCTAGCCTAATCATCTGTACTGTGTTGGCTTTAGACATGTTAATTTAATTGGGAATTTTTTTAAATTATTTGAAATATGGAAAATAATTGGGAAAAAAATATTGTTTAGTTTCTTTCTCTTTTTTTTCCTGGCCTTTTTTTTTTATTTCCTCTCCTCTTAAATGGTTATTATCTAACTTTTTTCAATTTTCTTTTCCTTTCTCACTTTCTGATTGTAATAATATATTGGTCTTATTACCTAATTAGATTTTTAATTCTTGAATCTTAGACTCATTCTTTGATATGACGTGTATTGTTATAGGCTATCAAGTGTTTTAAGTAGGTTCTTTTGTTCTTTATTAATATGTACTGCTGTTGAATATGGATTTATTCTGTGTGTTGCTGGTCTTTCTTCCAGTACTTGACCTTTCTTTTTTTTTTTTCTTTTGCATTCCCCTTCCGATCATTTACTGCCCTACTTCACTTCTAAACATTTATTGCTCTTCCATCATTTACTCCTCTACCTCTATATCCTTATGTTTTTCTACTAACTTGGTTAAAGTTTGGTTGGCCCACATTTTGTATTTAAGGCAGCATTTACAAGATTTCAGGTACCATCAATAACTTCTATCTGCAGTTTTTTAATATATACTGCTGATATTGAATGTATTGGTCTGCTGTAATATTGTTAACATGTGTTGTTTATTTTTTATAATTTCTGTTCATATAAGTTTTTATTATGTTTTTAATAAATATTAGTAATTTATAGTCCTTAAGAAGGATCCTACATCATTGTTAATCAATATTGCTAAGATATTGACTTCCTGTTTATTGGTTTCTCATATATGTATGTATTTTACTGTTGTGAATGTATCTTTTCTATTTGAATTTTGATTTCCTATATTCTTTTTACCTAAAATTTCTTGATTATTCTCTTTATCTTTCTGCTGCTTCTTCTCATGATATTGATTTTTGGTCATTTACTCTTTAGTACTATATATATGTGTGTGTCTTTATATGACATATTTTTGTTTTAATTGATTTTTTAATGTGACGATGACAGTTATTAAATTTCACATCTTGAGTTTTATGTAAATTGTCCAAAAATTGCTGTGATTATGCTTTCCTCACTTTATCGTGATTTTGTTTATTTATTTATTTTATTTATCTTATGTTTTTGTTCCTTATTCTGGTATTATTCAATTTTTGTTATTACTATTTATGGAAAACTTAGGCCCCGTTCACTTCGCTAATTCGAGTTTTTCTACAGTAAAAAGCTCTCACAAACAATCACATCTAACTTTTTTGCTACAGTGTAAAAAGCTCTCACATAAAATCACATCTCAACTCGAATTCTAAACTCGAATCAGCGAAGTGAACGAGGCCTTATTCACTCATAAATCTTTCTTACTTGGATTCCGATTGACCAATTGTTTTTGACTAAAAGTTTTTGTAAAAAGATAGTTCTTTTTGGCTAAAAAAAAGAAAAAGAAAAAAATCCCTATCTTATTGCAGCTTATTTACGGTTTTAAGTTATATTGTATTTTTTTCTGTAGTTTTCATTCCGTTTGATTATGAGTTATCTCCTTTGTCCTTTTTCCTTTCTAAATTGAATGTTTTTTGTTTTCTAATATCTTCCCAACTCAGAGCTCTTCAGATTCTCTCTAAACAATGATTTGCACTTCTCAAACTGCGATTTTTGCTGTTTTAGATCTTCATTTTGGTTTTCGTTTTTGGTATTTTCATGGCTTTGTGCTTTTGTGGTTCGAGTTTGGTTAGTTTATGTTCGAATTTTTTTGCAGAATAAGATTGCTTTGACTGGTTTGGTATCAATTTGAAACGAAATTTTCTGGTTTGGTGAAAAATTTTCAGGTGGTGAAATGGCACGCAAGATCAGAGAGTATGATTCAAAGAGATTGTTGAATGAGCATTTCAAGAGGCTCTCTGGCCGTGAATTGCCAATCAAATCCGCTCAGGTTAGTATTTGATTTTTTTTACTTTTTTTTTCTGAGATTTTGTTCCTGTTTAGCTTATAGACCTCGAATGTTAAGCCTCTTTTAGCTTTTTTCATTGCATTTTTGTAATGGTGACTTGATCTCACTTCAATTGTCAGGATTTGATTACTCTGGTTCTGTTTGTGCATTTCTTCATTGTGAACACAATTTATTTATCTTATATATTTAGGATTAGGAAGGTATAGTTTATCGTATTCAGAATTAGAATTTAGAATTTTGATTTCGTCAGCCATTAAAGAGTTTTTATTTGCTCTTTCTTTTTAGAAAAGAATTTTCTGGATTGGTGTTTGTGTCTAGCTTTGCTGATTAAATTGTGATTTTTTTTTGTTATGCCATAGATTACCGAATCAACCGATCTCAATGAGTTAGCAAACAATGAGCCTTGGCTTTCGTCTTCCAAAGTGGTTGTTAAACCTAACATGTTGTTTGGAAAGCGTGGAAAGAATAGCTTGGTTGCTTTGAATCTGGACTATGCTCAAGTTGCCACTTTTGTTACGGAGCGACTTGGCAAAGAGTTATTTTTATGTTTTTCCTCTATTTTCATTCATGCTATACTAAAGAATTTTAAACCGAAGGTTGTAAATTTTCTTGAGAAGTTGACTTTGAGCTTAGCTTTCAACTGTCTTTGAACTCTTCCGAAATAACTCTTTTCCTTTGTTTCTCTCTATCTTGCTGTAACGGCACTCTTTTTTTTTTCCTTCATTGTCTTCTGTTGCCCTTTCGTTGTTTTGATTTAGGATTTTGTATGGTCTCCTTTGTTCTTGTTGGTGTAAACATTTAGGGTTCTATGGAATTTTTTTTTTAATAAAAAAGAGGGATTCATCGGTATTTCTTTAATTCCTTAAAATTTATGGCTATTTCTTATGTTGAGTTTTTTCCCTTTTACTGATGATAATCCACTTTTGTTCGAGTGTTGTCTTTCTTCTAATAGGTTATTCATTTGGCTAGAAAGGGATTTACATGTGCATGCTTGGATCTTCCCCGTGGCTGATTTTTATAGGTAAATCTCGCATTTTTTCCTTCCTTCTATGCATTTTTGTATTTGCTGACTTTGTTCTTGGATTCTGCCTAAATTAGTTTCCTTTGCATTTAATTACTTGCTGATCTGTAGTGATGATCTCTAATACCTATGTCGTTGATTTGTACTTCTACGTTGATGGTGTGTCCTGTTTTTGTTCCAGAAGCATTAAATAAATTGGAGATTTTTTTTCATTTTATTGTCATGAGTTTCTAGAAAATTTGCCAAAAATAAAAAAATCCCTGTATTTTTTTGCTCTTTTTTAAACTTTTTTTACTCTCCATACTGATTATTGTTTGGGATTTTTTTACCGACTTTGTGCTTGGATTCTGCCTAAATCAGTTTCGTTTGCATTTAATTACTTACTGATCTATAGTGATGATCTGTAATACCTATGCTGTTGATTTGTACTTCTACGTTGATGGTGTGTCCCGTTTTTGTTCCAGAAGCATTAAATGAATTGGAGATTCTTTTTCCTTTTATTGTCTGGAGTCTCTAGGAAATTTACCAAAAATAAAAAAAAAAATCCCTGTTTTTTTTTTTTTTGCTCTTTTTTTTTTTTTTTTTACTTTGTGTACTGATTATTGCTTGGGATTTTTCCCCTTTTCTTTTCTGCTTTTAGACCTACACTTCTTTTATCATTTGTTTTAATTGGAATTTTTTTTTTGCACTCTTTTTACACCGACTTCCAACTGTTACATGTGCTATTATCATTGGTTATCTTCCTCTTTATATATATAGAAGATCCTGCTACTATATATTAATTCATTGTATAAATTGTGTCCGCGGTTTTGTTTTACATCTAACATCTTCCCTCACCCACTCCATTGTTGATCATTTACTGTTGTGCTTTACCTTGCCCTTTTAACTGCTCCATTATTTTACCTGTCTCTTTCACTCCTGTTTGGTTAGCTGACATTTCCTATTTAAAGCAGGTGTTGCAATATTTTAGGTAATATTAATGACTTTTGTCTATATGTTTTTAATGTCTGTTGATGCTGAAGATATTAATTTGTCATATTGCTATTGGTTTGTATTGCATCCTATATTGCTGACAACAATTTATTTCTTTTCAGTGTCAACAAATTTTAGTCATGTATAATTGTCTTTCTTCATGCTGTTTATCTACATTATAGCAGTATATATATATATATATCTCTTTTTACTTAACATTGTTCATCCTTGGTTTCAATCTATGCTAATGATTGCTGCAATCCATTTTTATCAGTTTGCTGCCATGTAATTTATTCAGAAATTGCCCCAAATGTATTTTTACTTATGTGGATTCTGATTTCATACTCTGATTTTGTCTGTAGTTTTTTGCTTTACAAGTATCTGAATATCTTTTTTTCCCCTTTCTTTTACTTGCTCTAACATTTTTGCCTTTTTGCTTGCCCGGTTCCATCTTCGTCCACTTATTGCTCAGTCTTTTAAGTTATGTCTCTTTCACCTGTGTTTTGTTCGCCTATATTCCCTGTTTAAGACAATTTTCATAACGTTGCAGCTACTGTTGAAGACTTTTACCCATATGCTCTCAATATTTATTATTGATATTGAATGTATTGGTTACTTTTGCTGCTTCTACTTTCTATTGTCTGTTATAGTGTTTAAAAAAATCTCTTTGTTGTCGTGACTATGTCTTTATGTTTTATTATTGTATAGTGATGGCATATTGATTTCTTAGTCATTTCTTCTATAGTCACGCATATATATGTGTACCTATTTTTCTTTAGCATATTTTATCTTTCCTTCCCTTTGGTGCATGTCAATGATGGTTACAATTGGTTTTGGGCTCTCAGTTCTATCTAATCTGTCAAAAAATTGCTGTGAATAAACCTCTTTATTTGGATCTTGATTTTGCCTATCCTTTTGGACTAAAACACTTTAAATATCTTCTCTTCTTTTCTTTGGCATGTGGCAGTGATGGTCATAATCAGTTTTGGACTCTTGAATTTGAATTAATCTGTCTAAAAATTTCTATGAATAAACTCTTCCTATTTGAATTTTGATTTTTTGTATATTTTTTACTAAAACAATTTAAATGTTGGCTCTGGCATTTGAGATGCCTATTTCAGTTGGATTCACATTTTTTATGTTTTTCTTCATTGGGGTTTTCCATTCTATTTCTTTCATGATTTCATGAACTTTAATTTTCAACACATAAACAACATCATTATTGCTCTTTCATTTCTTAATTTTTGGCTTTTAGTAGTTTTGTTTTAAGTATTTGATTCAAAATCTATTCCTCTATTTAATATGTCTTCTTATCCTATCTCTTTTTGCTCTTTTAAGTCCTCTATTTGGACCACATCATTTTCCTTTTTCTCCTCCTTTTACCTGTACCATTTATTTTCATGTTTCTTTTTGCTTTGCTTTACAAAGGCTTTTGGGTTTTCCCCTTGGCCTACGTTTTCCCTATCTGTTTTTATTCTATATGCTTTTGTTTTTCCCATTGTTTTTAGCCTCAGCCGTCCAAATGACCTTGACTCAAATGGAATCTGAGTATTAATTGGCTATTTGATGTTAACTGTACCTGCTTCTTCTATTTTACTTGGACAAAAGGTAGACCCATTATACACTGTTGACACATGCGCCATTTACTATCCATTGTGTGACCAGTTTCTACCCAGCCTCATTGTCCTTTTAATGTTGTTGTTTCTCTTCTCTTTTAATTCACTACGTAGTTTTTGGACAGATTTATACTTTACTTCGACCCTTTATTTTGTGTCACACATGTCATAATCTGCATGGCAAATATAACCTCTGACTAATTTTTGTGCCTTTATGCAGTTGCCGCTGATAGACAGCCATAAAATGGCCATAAAAATACAAGTCAGTTGATTTATCATGCATTTGCTGACAACAGTTAATATCTGAGCCACAATTAGTATGTAAAAGCATTATCAGATTCATAATTTATCAACTTCTTGCCATTGAATCTTTCTTATTACTTATTTGTTCACTTATATCTCACCATTAGTTTGTGTTTGGGCCTTCCTCTTTATGAAATTGACATAATAAGCTTTTATCATGAGAAATTTTCTGCCTACTTGTTTATAAATGGACCAGATAGTTGAAGACATGCGAATACAAGCATAAATTAGAGCCCGTTTTGTTAATGGATTAAAACCATGAGATTAGAACCATTTTTTATTTACGTGTGTTTTTTGTGAGATAAAATATTGTAGCGATCTAGAGCCCGTTTTGTTAATGGATTAAAACCATGAGATTAGAACCATTTTTGATTTACGTGTGTTTTTTGTGAGATAAAATATTGTAGCGATCTATGAACCATGATTCGAATCAGAGAACGAATCCTCTAACCAAACGGGCTCTTGCTTTATCTATTATTTATTCATAGGTTTAATTTATGTACTACTTCTACCTTATTGATTTGCTCTATACATAATGATATTTAATATTGTAAATTATGAATCTCATATTGTAAATATGTGGTTATTGTAAATATTTTTTTATTACTTACAATAAATTATAGGTACAAATATTAAATTTTGTACATCCCTTGCCATAGAATTATTGATGTAATTATTTGTTGTTCATTTTAATATGTCATAAATATATATTTCAATTATGACAATGTCATTTATGTGCAGTTAATTTAAATTGCTTTATTTATGACAAAAATTATCAACTTTTACTACAACACAAAATTATCTCTCACTACGACGCGCGCAAATGCGCACATAAACGGCTAGTTTTTTCCTATTGTTAACGTTTTATCTTTATATTGCTTCTCTTACTCTATAAATTTATATTTATATTTCAATTTATTTTCACTTTTGATATATTTTAAGATTTTAAGAATTATATTTATCTTCAATCATAATTTTCTCATATTTTGATATAATGTAAATGTGGATTCACAATTAGTAGATAAAACCGGATGTGTTATATTGGTAATAATTAATTGAAACGGCTAGTAATAATTTTTCAGAAAACAGCTACTTGGTAATAATTAACTATTTTGTAGGTGAGAGCTTAAAATAGACTCATTATTATGACGCTGTCGTACATTTTTTCTCTCTCTCTCCTTATCAACGTTTTATCTTTACTGATATTGCCTCTCTACTCTATAAATTTATATTTATATTTCAATTTATTTTAGCTTTTAAAATATTTAAAGATTTCAAAATTTGTATTTGTCTTCAATAAAAATTTTCTCATAAATTAATAATAACTACTTATGTTTTGTTCTCGTTTATATTTATGAGAAAATATCATAAGGATCAAATATTTATTATGTATATTAAGGGTCTGAATGTAAAAGATATAATTTAAAGGACATAATGTAAATATGGATTCACAATCGGTAGATACAACTGGATACTTTATGTTGGCAATTATTAACTGAAAACTGATGGTAATAATTTATCTGCAAACAGCTTGGTAATAATTAACAGTTCTATAGGTGAGAAAGCTTAAAATAGACCTATTACTATGACGTTCATTCTTTTTCTTTCTCTCCTAGTTAACGTCTTATCTTTACTAATATTGCTTCTCTACTCTATAAATTTATATTTATATTTTAGTTTATTTTAGCTTTTAATATATTTCAAGATTTATATTTTTCTTCAATCAAATTTTTCTTATAAATTAATGATAAATATTTATGTTTTGTTCTTGTCTATATTTATGAGAAAATATCATAGAGATCAAATATTTATTATGTATATTAAGAGTCCGAATGTAGAAGATATAACTTGAAGAACATAATGTATAATGTAAAAGTGGATTCACAATTGGTAGATAAAACATGATGCGTTATATTTTTAATAATTAACTGAAACGACTGGTAATAATTTTTCTGAAAATGACTACTTGGTAAGAATTAACTGTTGTGTAGGTGAGAAAGTTTAAAATAAACCCGTTACTATGACGTTGTTGTACATTCTTGTTTTATCTCTCTCCGTATCAACGATTTATCTTTATTGATATTGCTTCTCTGCTCTATAAATTTATATTTATATTTCAGTTTATTTTAGCTTTTAATATTTTTTTAGATTTCAAGATTTATATTTTTCTTCAATGAAAATTTTCTCATAAATTAATGATAAATATTTATGTTTTGTTCTCATTTATATTTATGAGAAAATATCAAAGAGATCAAATATTATTATGTATATTAAGAGTCCAAATGTAGAAGATATAATTTGAAGAGCATAATGTATAATGTAAATGTGGTTTCACTATTGGTAGATAAAACTGGATGCGTTATATTGGTAATAATTCACTGAAATGGCTGGTAATAACTTTTCTAAAAACGGCTACTTGGTAATAATTAACTGCTCTGTAGGTGAGAAAGTTTAAAATAAACTTGTAACTATGACGTTGTTGTACATTCTTGTTTTATCTCTCACCGTATCAACATTTTATCTTTAGTGATATTGCTTCTCTGCTGTATAAATTTATATTTATATTTCATTTTATTATAGCTTTTAATATATTTCAAGATTTCGAGATTTATATTTTTCTTCAATCATATTTTTCTCATAAATTTTGTTCTCGTTTATATTTATGAGAAAATATCATAAGAATCTATATGATCAAATATTTATTATGTATAATAAGGGTCCGAATGGAGAAGATATAATTTAAAGGACATAATCTAAATATAGATTCACAATCAATAGATAAAACTAGATACTTTATGTTGGTAATAATTAACTGAAAACGGCTGGTAATAATTTTTCTACAAATAGCTTAGAAATAATTAACTGTTCTGTAGGTGAGAAAGCTTAAAATAGAGCAACTACTATGACGCTCTCATACATTCTATTTTTTTTTGTCTCTAGGGGAGAAAGCCAGTCGTATATATATATTTTTTCTCCTTGTTAATGTTTTATCTTTAATTATATTGCTTCTCTTAGTCTATAAGTTTATATTTATATTTCAATTTATTTTAGCTTTTGATATATTTCAAATCTTGTATATTTATCTACAATCATATTTTTCTCACAATGGGTAGATAAAACCGGATGCGTTATATTGGGAATAATTAACTAAAACGGCTGGTAATAATTTTTTAGAAAACGGCTACTTGGTAATAATCAAGTGTTCAATAGGTGAGAAAGCTTAAAATAGACCCGTTAGTATGACGTTGTCGTACATTTTTTCTCTCTCTCCTTATCAACGTTTTATCTTTATTGATATTGATTCTCTACTCTATAAATTTATATTTATATTTCAGTTTATTTTAACTTTTGAAATATTTCAAGATTTTAAAATTTATATTTGCCTTCAATCAAAATTCTCATAAATTAATAATAACAACTTGTGTTTTGTTCTCGTTTATATTTATGAGAAAATATCATAAGTATCAAATATTTATTATGTATATTAAGGGTCTGAATGTAAAAGATATAATTTAAAGGACATAATATAAATATGGATTCACAATCAGTACATACAACTGGATACTTTATGTTGGTAATTATTAACTGAAAACGGCTGGTAATAAATTTTCTACAAATAGCTTGGTAATAATTAGCTTATCTGTAGGTGAGAAAGCTTAAAATAGACCTGTTATTATGATGCTGCAGTACTTTTTTTCTCTCTCCCCTTTTCAACGTTTTATCTTTATTGATATTGCTTCTCTACTCTATAAATTTATATTTATATTTTAGTTTGGTTTAGCTTTTGAAATATTTCAAGATTTCAAAATTTATGTTCGTCTTCAATCAAAATTTTCTCATAAATTAATAATAACTACTTACGTTTTGTTCTCATTTGTATTTATGAGACAATATGATAAGGATCAAATATTTATTATGTTTATTAAGGGTCCGAATGTAAAAGATATAATTTAAATGACATAATGTGAATATGGATTCACAATCAGTAGATACAACTGGATACTTTATGTTCGTAATTATTAACTAAAAACGGCTGGTAATAATTTTTCTGCAAATAGCTCGGTAATAATTAACTGTTTTGTAGGTGAGAAAGCTTCAAATAGACCCGTTACTAAGACGCTGTTGTACATTCTTTTTTTTGTCTCTCCTTGTTAACGTTTTATCTTTACTGATATTGCTTCTCTACTCTATAAATTTATATTTATATTTCAGTTTATTTGAGCATTAAATATATTTCAAGATTTCAAGATTTCAAGATTTATATTTTTTTCAATCATTTTTTATCATAAATTAATGATAAATATTTATGTTTTGTTCTCTATGATGTATATTAAGAGTCCGAATGCAGAGGATATAATTTTAAAGACATAATGTATAATGTAAACGTGGATTCACAAATAAAACTGCATGCTTTATATTGGTAATAATTAACTGAAAATGGCTGGTAATAATTTTTCTAAAAACGCCTACTTGGTAATAATTAACTATTCTATAGGTCATGAGAAAACTTAAAATAGACCCGCTACGCTGTTGCACATTCTTTTTTTTTCTCTCTCCTTATCAACGTTTTATCTTTACTAGTATTGCTTCTCTACTCTACAAATTTATATTTATATTTCAATTTATTTTAGCTTTTGAAATATTTCAAGATTTCAAGATTCATATTTGTCTTCAATCATTTTTTTCTCATAAATTGATGATAAATATTTATGTTTTGTTCTCATTTATATTTATGAGAAAATATCATACAGATCATTATGATCATATATTTATTATGTAATTAAGGGTTCAAATGTAGAAGATATAATTTAAAGGACATAATGTAAATATGGATTCACAATCTGTAGATAAAACTTGATATTTTATGTTGGTAATAATTAATTGAAAACGTCTAGTAATAATTTTTCTGCAAACAACTTTGTAATAATTAACTATCCTATAAGTGAGAAAGCTTAAAATAGACCCGTTACTATGACGCTTTCGTTCATTCTTTTTCTTTTGTCTCTCCATATTAACGTTTTATTATTACTGATATTACTTCTCTAATCTATAAATTTTTATTTACATTTCAATTTATTTTAGCTTTTAATATATTTCAAGATTTATATTTTTCTTCAAATATTTTTTTATCATAAATTAATGATAAATATTTATGTTTTTTCTCGTTTATATTTATGAGAAAATATCATAAAGATCAATTATTTATTATGAATATTAAGAGTCCAAATGCAGAAGATATAATTTAAAGGTCATAATTTAAATATTGATTGACAATCGGTAGATAAAAGTGCATACTTTATGTTTGTAACAATTTTTCTGAAAACGATACTTTGTAATAATTAACTGTTTTGTTGGAGAGAAATCTTAAAATAGACCCGTTATTATGACGATGTTGTACATTCTTTTTTTTTTCTCTCTCATTATCAACGTTTTATCTTTACTGATATTGCTTCTCTACTATATAAATTTATATTTATATTTCAGTATATTTTAGCTTTTGATATATTTCAAGATTTCAAAATTTATATTTGTCTTCAATCATTTTATTCAATAAATTAATAATAAATATTTATGTTTTGTTCTTGTTTTTATTTATGAGAAAATATCATAAGGAGCAAACATTTATTATGTATATTAAGGGTTCGATTGGGAAATATATAATTTAAAGGACATAATGTAAATATGGATTCACAATCAATAGATAAAACTCGATACTTTATGTTGGTAATACTTAATTGAAAACAGCTGGTAATAAATTTTCTACAAACAGCTTGGTAATAATTACTTTTTCTGTAGGTGAGAAAGCTTAAAATAAACCTGTTACTATGACGTTGTCGTACAATCTTTTTTTTATCTCTCCATGTTAGCGTTTTATCTTTATTGATATTGCTTCTCTACTTTATAAATTTATATTTACATTTCAGTTTATTTTAGCTTTTAATATATTTCAAGATTTATAATGTTCTTCAATCATTTTTTTCTCATAAATTAATGATAAATATTTATGTTTTGTTCTCGTTTATATATATGAGAAAATATCTTAAATATCAAATATTTATTATGTATATTAAGAGTCTGAGTGCAGAAGATATAATTTAAAGGACATAATGTATAATGTAAATGTGGATTCACAATCGGTAGATAAAACTGGAGGCCTTATATTGAAAATAATTAACTGAAAATGGTTGGTAATAATTTTTATGAAAATAGCTACTTGTAATAATTAACTGTTATGTGGGCGAGAAAGCTTAAAATAGACCCGTTACTATGACGTTGTTTGTAATATCTGGGAAAATTCAATAATTAATAAGTAGAATTAATTAAGAATTTTCCATAATTACATCGATAGATTCATAAGAAAATATAAGTACAGAGCTTATAATGCTAAGTTTGGCGTTAGTTACTAGATATGGTTATGAGACAGAGAAGGCAAAATACAAAAAAATCAAGTTTTGACTTTGAGCTCAGAAATAGTTTTAATACGTGAAACAGTTCAATTTAGTATACAATTAAGAATATAAAGTAATAGTAAATTATTCATAGATTAATATTGGACTGTAAGTAAATAATAAAAAAGAACTCGTCAAAAAATTAAATTTTCCGTCGACAGCTTGAATAAATTATATTTATTTGGAGGGAATTTTTAAAGATAAGTTCTAAAATTTTCACTCTTTCTCTCTGATCTCACGTGTTTCTCTCTCTCCTCTTGCACGTTCTCTCTCTAAAATCGTCCATGGCCAAAATCTCAATTTGAGATCTAGACCTCCGTTTTCAACACAGTCGGTGTCAATGGAAAACTCTTGACGAGCTGAGCATTTTGATAGGTCGCACGACCTCTAAATCCGCCCGAATAAGCTGCAATCGCCGGCCGAAGTATTGAGAACAACCGAAACTTTCGATCACAATATCTCCTCCATCCGACCTCTGATCGAGGTGATTTTAGTCTCTATGGGCTCAGATCAACGAGACGAGCAAAACCCATCCGCTATTGCCTGTCGATTCTCGCCGGAGCACCATCGTCGGAGCTACGAAATTTGGATGCCGCCACCGTCTACGTTTTTGCTCCTCTAGTCATTCGTAGATGTCACCACCCCTACCATTAGATTTAGAGTTAATAGATGAGTCGATCCCGACCAGTTTCAGCCATCACCGTCGCCGTTTGGCCAGAAAACAGAGCTCGCCGCCGCCGTCGTGACGGTGTAGGTTGGTTCTGACAATCAGACCATTAGATCGTCATGATTTTAGTGTTAAAACACTCATAAGATCATGGGTAAGAAAGCCTCTCAGACAATTTTAAGATTTCATGATCGAAAATGTGAGATTTGAGTCGCCAGTTTTTCCTGACGTTGCCGGTGCCGATATATATTGTTAGAGGCCGAATAGTGTGAAATTGACCACACCAATGGACTCAGAAGGGTCGATTTAAGGGGGGTAGGACCCAAGTCCGCCCCGGAAAAACTCTCCGGGAGCCTCTACCGTCGTACGCTGCCGTACACCGCTGCCGCTGCAGCCGTATTCAGGCTACCGACCTCCGTTTAACGATCGAGGACCATGTCCTGACTCATTTCGACATACTGAATGCAACAGTGACCTCCATTCGTGCTAATTCTACTCCGGTTAAAAGTCAACTAGTACGAACGCACGCGGTTCGAGGCAAAATAAAACTGAGTTGCTAAAGCTCATAAACAAGAAATAATACCATATCCTGACTCATTTTAAGGTGCTAAACAAAATGGTGACCTCCGTTCAACCAAATTCAATTTTGATAAAACTAGTCCGGTATCGATTGCACGCGGATCGAGGTGAATTGAACTGATTCGTTGAAGTTCAAAATTGAATGTCTAATGCTTCAATGATGCTAGTGGATCATTCAAAATGTTTATGGTTTCTCCTAGAACTGATATCAAGGAGATATGCAGTGGGACACGACAAGCGGGTATTACTGGAACCGCTTAGCTCGGAATTGAGGCAAGTAAAGTATGATTAATGACAAGTAATTTAGAACATATGATGCTCATGGGATATGTTAATTATGAATTCACGAATTCATAAAGATGATTATGGAGGATAGAGTTATAAAGATTTAATTAGTCCTTATAATAGAAATTATAAATTTTTACGATCCTTAATAAAAAGGATAAATGCGTTCTAAGAAAGGATTTAATTCTTTTATGATTATGCTAAATAAAATAACATACTAAAGGTTAATCCCACCCTCTGGATGGGTGTTTATTTACAGAACTTAGTAGTAATTGATGAAAGATCTGGGTGAGTAGAGAATTATGCAATAACTAGAAAGCAGGGTAGTATCAGTAGTTTTTCTTGTCTACGGCGCGAATAAACTTATTTTTCTATGTTTTTCAATCCGAGCATATTGTAGACTCAATGTACGCTAGGATGTGAAAGATGTTTTCAAAATGTTTGATACAATGTTATGCATGTATCTACAAGACTTAAGTAGCAGTATAACTTTAATCTGCGAAAAGTATGTATCGATGTTAAATCGAGGTAAAATTAAGAGAAAAAGTTAAACTTTAACGAAAATTCAATCTCATGATAAATTGCTCAAAAATGCACAAAGTCATAAGATTTAACTAAAGTTACCGTTTTAATGAGAAAGTTGACAAACGGTAAGAAATTAACATCCTGTTTGTACCAGCCTTCGAAGGAAAGGTTATTATAATTATGAAGGAAATGAAACCGTGATTGAGTTGTATTAGTTAGCTACCCCACTCCTCATTGGTTATGCATGGTAGGGTACAACAGGACAGGGCTCCTAAGAAGTAAAAGACAAGAAAATGAAAAAATGAAGCCGTTCCATATAAGAGTACGATATTCGTAAAGAAGAATGAAAAGAAAGAAAAACACAATATGAATGTCGTTCAGAACATGAGAATACAATGTGAACGACTAAAAAGAGCTTAACGAAGTTTGTAATGAAAGAAGAAGAACATATCCTCACAAATATCCTCACAAAACATTTGCATAGATAAACATCATATAAATATGCATGACCTTTTATGCTCAATTACGGAAATTTATTTTATTACTTTGGGGCCCTGTGCTCGTACCCTTTGCGCATGACCAATGGGGAGTGGGGGAGCTACCCAAACATTTCATCCAACTACACCCAAGGTCATAAATGATCCTTATTAAACCTCCCATCCCCATGAGCCAAAGGAAAACCTCTCATCCTCATGGGCCGGAGGGCGGTACGGCACTTAACTTGTTTTTATTACCTTAGCCTCTTATTTAGGTGAACATGCGATTATGATCAAGTCATGAGTGTATATCATTGCAAATAATTTTGAGAGGCAACATCATATTACACCTATCATTCATGTTACAAAAGAATAGCATTATAACTCCTTTAAAGGGGCATGCATTGCATCATACTCATCATTCATACTATAGAAAATTTGCACAATACAAAAAGGCAATTTTTCAAATATATCTTTTAGAAACACATTCATGTTGTAGGTGAGGTTTGTACTCACCTGTTTCGCGTGTAATCAGTCCACAATCACACTTGCCTCGCCTATCGATAGCCAATAATTTATCCTGATTCACATCATTAGAATAGGGTCCTAGATTGACTCTTATAGACCAACTATTTAAGGACGCTTAATTGCTTTTACCTAGTTTTAGTAAATCTAACCTCTCAATATGTACCTTTTTAACAATTTAATTAATTGATTGATTAATTAATAAATTAATTAATTAATTGATAAATTAATTAATTAATTAATCATAGATTTTAATAAAATATTGAAGATTTAATTAAGCAATTGTGATTAATTATTAATTAATTATACTTAAATAATTAATAATTAATGTTCTTAAAATATACATTACCTTTAATTATTATTAGTTAAATATAATTAAGCAAAAATTTAATTGTAAATACTTAAATTATAAACTAATTATGATTAATTATTACTTTATAACTAACACCTTTAAAAATCAATTATTTCAAATCGTTATTAATTAATTGCCAGTGAATAACTAGTTGTTCAAAATAATTAAGTTAATCCTACCTTAATAATTATAACTAACACCTTTAACAATTAGTTGTTCAAAATAATTAAGTTAATCCTACCTTAATAATTATTTTAAAAAAAGAATTCAAATAGTTTCTTTTTCCTTTCTTTTAAAAAAGCATTTTCTTAATTCATTAATTAATTTACTTCATCATAGATGTGGATTCTAAGGAGCCGTTCATCATTTTGGGCTGACACTAGAGTCGTTAAATAGGACTCAAGGAACATAAAGGTCTTTTCTTAACTTGTGGCCGTTCTAAAATTAGTATTGGGCCTTAGGCACAATCTTTAAGGCTTTAGAGTGGTCATTTTTACACTTAAGAGAATTTTATCTATTTGGGCCTCTAGAGGCCTAATTCTGATTCCATTGGACTCAAACTCTATAAGTTGAAATTTAATTGTAAAATTCCCTCTTATATAGATCTAAGTCGTAGAAATATGGTAGGTATGGTTGAATTTCTTTTTTTTTATCCTTAACGGTGGTAAAAATGGATACTTTTGCCCCTATAAGGGCCTACCAGGTTTCACACTCCAATCTAAGTCCTTAACTCACTCAAAACATGTTATTTGGGTTTAAGAAGCATTTTCACACAGATCTAAAACTTTCATTTCACTTAAGGTTTGTTAATTTGGAAAATGGTCCCGGTTTTACAACTTTTACGGTTTTAGACCTCATACCGGGTGACTAACTTATAAGGAGTTTAATCCTTTGGTTTTCTCTGATTTGGGATAGTGGAAAAATATCCTAAATAACCTCTAAATATTCATAACTTCAGCAAATGCAACTTAGCACTCTGGGCTCTCCATTTTTTCCTAGCTTTTCGGTAAAGGTTCTCTAAACTCTAAATCACGTTTTCGGGTATGATTCTACTCCATTTATTCCACAATTTTAACACAAGTGTCCTTATATGTCATATCAACCTCCATTAAAATAGTTTTACCAGATTCAATTCATAACGCATCCCTTGGACAACTTAGGCTCGGGTTGCCGCAAAAATTTCGCGTTTCAATACCCTGGATTCAAAAATTCATAATAAATTGTACAAAACTCATATTGGGGTCGATGATATCTCGTCAGAAAGTTTATGATGTCTACTTTGTAACCACAAAAAATCAAGGTCAGATTTTGTCACGCCCCCCCCCCACGCCCCTCCCCCGACCCT
>NW_010360739.1:145761-163148 GCF_000414095.1 Morus notabilis | reverse complement strand
CGACCGGTCAGCCTGCAATCCGGTCGACCGCACAGGTCGACCGGTGGAATCGACTGCGCGAGAGAAGCTCACGGAAATCAGTCTAAAAACCTGCAAATCCAGTCCCAAATCCAAATATTTCAAAGGGAAAACACTAGATCCGGGTTCTAGGTCCTAAAACAAGTCCAAAGAACCCAAGATCTCCAATTTCTACTCTAGTTTTACTCAAAATCATCAAAAATCCGTTTTTAACCAAAAATAAGTTTTGAAATCCGAAAAACATAGATTCAAGAGAGGTTCTTTCAGTAATCTTACCTCGAATCCTTCTCTTGACGTTGAAAACTCTTTGAAATCACTCTTGGTTTGAATCCGGTTTTGATTTGAGACACAAATGAGAGAGAGAGGGAGAGAGAGCACGGAAGAGAGAGAGAGAGAGAGAGGGAGTGAATGCACGGGAAGGAAGAGAAAAGGAAAAGAAAAAGAAAAGGAAAAGAAAAAGAAGAAAAGGAAAGAAAAGACATATGGCAAAATATTTAAAATGACAGTCCAGAAATGCGCCAATACACACTTCTGGTTTTAAAAAAAAAAAAAATTACTCAGAATATTTAAATACCTTGGAATTATTTAAATTTACACATGTCAGAAACATTTATTTATTAATAATCAATTAATAAATTCAGATTAGGCACACTAATAATCTCAATTACCTTAATTAATCTCAATTAATTCTTCAGGGTGTTACAGATTTGAAGCCCAACTTAAACAATATCTGACATTTTACATGCTGGTTAGAAAAAAAAAATGTTGATTGCAACATAAGATTAAATCGAACATAACGAGGTCAATACAACTTCAAGTCAAATGATTCAAAAGCCTATTTGTAATTTATTCTCTGTATTTTGATGCCATAAAAATATATTTTAATTCCATCTTTAAGACTTAGACGAAAATCACATTTCTATAAGACATATCATCAAGTACAACTAGATCTAGGGTTTCTAGTTTAGATCTATACCTCTTTCTTCTCTTGGTTGGAGTTGTCCTTTCCTTTTGAGCTCCAAACCTCCTTGATCTCCTTTAAACACCCTCTGGTTAGTTTACACCCAAATAAGGAGGAGAAAATCAACTACAAGACTTGGATCTTAAGCACTTACCTTGCTAGCTTTGTAGACTACTCCATTAATCAAGCTTCTTAGAAGTGATGTCTTTGAGACTTGAGGGTGAAATCAAGGAGGGTTGGGCTGTGAAGAGGCGTGGCAGAGAGGTAGAGATTAAGTAGGGTTTTTCTAGCTTAGAGGACTGAGAGTGAGAGAAAAATGAGTGAGGGAGGTCGGGTTTTCTAATGGCTGAGAGGTATATTTGAGTCTTGCTTGTCTCCAAATGGGCTGGAAAACCAGACCACAAACAAGGAAGCTACGTGGGGGAAGAGAGAAAAGGAAGTGAGGGAGAGAGGGAGAGTGGGAGAGTAGAGAGAGAAAGGGTTTCTAGCACTTGATTAGTTCTTTGATCAAGTTTGACTCCTTTTCGAATTGGTTATTTTATTACATTATTTTAAGCATTCATGGGTCACTATCACCTAATACTTTGCATGGTACACATTTTTGCGACACTTTCTAATTTAGCCAGGCAAATTCTTCAAACAAGTTGGATGCATGCAAGCCTTCTTAAAGCATGTAAATAAATCTCCACCCTTGATCAAACTTAATCAAAATCATCTATAATTTCCACCATCAATTTTGTCATCTCCAATATCTACACCATCGGTCAAACCTAAATATATTCTACACCATCAATCAACTTTAGACCTAAGCTAGACCCTTGATTCAAAACCTTGTCTATAATGGTCTATTAATTCAAATATCTCCTAATAATTTGTACTAACTAAATAAAGTTCAACATAATTTCAATGTACTTCAATATAAATATTTGACTGGAAGTGTCATACATCATAACGTGCTAATCCCCTCTAGGATTTCTCATACTAAAAAAATAATATTAGAAAATTCTACCGAGATTGACTTCCAATTAAATCATTAAAGAGTCTAATATAACTCATTCATGAAAGTGGACATCATCGTTCAATGAACACCTTATCACCTCATTATATATTTTTATGAAAGTTATGGAAGCAATCATTGGGTTTAAATATTTATGAAGACGAAATTTGACCGTCAACAAAAGTCATGGAAGCAATCATTGCGTTTATAACATGAATTATAATTAACGTCTAATTTTCTGTAAGTTATATGTCTAGAAATTCTCATTTATTATGCTCATTGATTTAGATCCTTGAAGAAAGTTATCAAGACACTTTAAACTGTCAAAATTCATGCTAATTTATAATTTCAAACATAACTATATCACAGTTAACCATAATGATGATTATGCTCAATACATGTACTATCTCATCGGCCTATTGCGTGAGATCTCACAGATATGGAAGTTTACATTCCATTATAAAGGTAGCAAATATACGTTGTCACAAGAAAAATCCTAAGTTAAATATTACAATTTGAAAATTTCTACTTTAGGATTTGCTCGGGTTTTACAATTGATGAGTGAGTTTTACTTGCTCATTTAGTATCATTTTTACAATTAATATCTAGTTGGTTTTCGAGGTTTTCGTTAGTTTTTATGTGTGTTTTTGTTCTTTGTTTGAAGGTTAGGTGAAAGTCTATGATTTGGAAGGTTTTGGACAACTTTTGGTGGGAAAAGACAACAAACACAGCGTTTAGGCACTGAGTTTTACAGTACCAGCACATTTGGACAGAATGGGTAGCATTTTGGCACCCATGACAGCGCTCTAAAAAATTGACGTTGGTGCTGATTTTTGCACAGCCAGTGCCACAGCGCCAGGAACTCAGTGCTGCGGCACTACGACGTGAGGAAAGACGCATTTTGAAGGCCAATCATGAGAAAACTTACCCGTTTTGACCCCAATGCTCTAAAACATATAAATAGATGATTCTAGGGCAATTAAAGGGACTTTTGGACTAGGAGTGACGGCTGAATTTTCAGAGGAGATTCAAGAAGAGAAAGGAGAATTGAGTACGAAGAAGAACAACGGATAAAATTCGGAGATGGAGACACTTCAATTCAACTCCAAATTAGTTCTTCTCTTTCCTTTCCAATGATTAAGACTTTGTTTAGGAATTTATTTTGTTTAGAGATGAATTAATTTCTTTTTCTAGGGCTACGATGTAGCCGGATTATGAATGTTCAGATTCTCAAACTTCTTTTTAAGCAATTGATGTTTATTCCATATATGCTGAGTATTTTAATTTATTCTTAATGCTTGTGATTGTTTGGCCAACTATTACATGATTTTGTATTTGATTTGAGACCGAGAGGTGATAATTAAATAAGCTCTTAATGGAAGTACCATGAGTTGTTCATAGGATAGAGATATCTATGATGCTTGTGCAGTTCTTTTGAATTTCTTGCACTTAATGAGTTTTAACAGGTTTAGAAGTCTGACAGAGATGTAGAGTTTGCTTGTTGGATTAAAATTATTATTGTTTGAGAAAGACTAATAATTGCTTTAGAGAAATTACTGTTAGTATAAGATTGAATGTTAATTTTCTTGAATTATGGGAATTTGAAAAGGATTAATTTTGGTGAAATCGGAAACCCTAGAGTCTTAATCTACTGAATTTTATTCCACTTCTTAGCACTGTTTTATTCATTTAATTGTTTTAGTTTTACTTTACTTAATTTTATAAACTCTCTTTTCGATTATTCAAATAAAATTGGGGTTAATATAATTTTAGTAATTAGTAAACAACAATCCTTGTGGGACAATACTCTTATTCACTATTATATTACTTGATTGTGATAGCGTACACTTGCGTTACGATTTTTCACAACAAGTTTTTGGCGCCGTTACCAGCGCTGCATCACTCTAAAAACTGACGTTGGTACTTTCTCAGACATAGCACTAGAGGACCATGAGAAGACCACATTTACATGTCCCTATGGCACTTTTGCTTTTCGAAGAATGCTGTTTGGATTATGCAACGCTGCAGGCACTTTTCAAAGGTGTATGAGGGCTATTTTCTCAGACATGGTGGAGTGGATAATTGTGGTATTTATGGTTGACTTTTCTATTGTTGGAAATTCATTTGATGATTGCCTTGACAATCTTAAGCAGGTGCTAATCCGATGTGAAGAAACCAACTTAGTGCTAAACTGAGAGAAATGTCATTTTATGGTGCGTGAAGGCATAGTTTTAGGCCACCGGATTTCTTCCAAAGGCATTGAGGTTGATCGAGCTAAGATCGAGACAATAGAAAAGCTACCGCCACCAACATTAGTAAAAGGGGTAAGGAGTTTTCTAGGTCACACGGGCTTCTATAAAAGATATATCAATGATTTTTTTAAGATCTCCAAGCCACTCTCGAGTCTCCTTGTACAAGGTACTTCTTTTATTTTCAGTGAAGAGTGTCAACGGGCATTCTCTACTCTCAAAGAGAAACTTGTGTCAACACCCATTGTTGTAACTCTAGATTGAGAGTTGCCATTTGAATTGATGTGCGATGCGAGTGATTATGCGGTAAGGGCTGTTCTTGGGCAATGCAAGAATAAGGTG
Source organism: Morus notabilis (assembly GCF_000414095.1). Classification (NCBI taxonomy): domain Eukaryota; kingdom Viridiplantae; phylum Streptophyta; class Magnoliopsida; order Rosales; family Moraceae; genus Morus; species Morus notabilis. Next base: position 158,581 of record NW_010360739.1, on the reverse strand, counting down.
TTTCATGCTATTTACTGTGCCAGTTGCACTCTCAATGATGCCCAACTCAATTTTGCAACCACAGAGAAGGAGTAATTGGCAATTGTGTTTGCCTTCGACAAGTTTTGGGCTTATTTAATTGGCAATAAGGTAATTGTTTTCACAAATCACTCTGCAATTAAATACCTTATGGCCAAGAAGGATGCTAAACTGAGACTCATTCATTAGGTGTTGTTATTACAAGAATTTGATTTGGAGATAAGAGATAAAAAGGGTTCACAAAATCTCGTGGCAGATCACCTTTCTAGACTTGAATTACTGGAGGAAAAAGAATTGCAAAAGCCTCCAATTGATGATAATTTTCCTGATGATTAGCTATTTGTTACTTCCTCTACAAAGTCATTTCCTTGGTATGCCGATATTGTGAACTATCTTACGGTTAAAATTGTACCTCCAGAATTTTCTTATCAACAAAAGAAGAAGTTTTTCTCCAATGTCAAGCATTATTATTGGGAGGAACTAGTACTTTACAAGCATTGGGCAGACCAAATTATTCAGAGATGTGTCCCGGAAGAAAAGATGGTGGATATCCTAAGGCATTGCTATACCCTTGAGTGTGGAGGTCATTTTGGGGGAAATCGAACTGCTGCTAAAGTTCTCCAATCGGGATTCTATTGGCCAAGTTTGTTCAATGATGCTTATGCTTTCATAACTGCATGCGATAGATGCTAAAGAACAGGGAATATTTCTAGGAGGAATGAAATGCCATTACAAACTATTCTAGAAGTGGAGTTATTCGATGTATGGGGAATTGACTTTATGAGCCTGTTTCCTTCATCTTACAACAACAAGTATATCCTTTTAGAAGTGGATTATGTTTCCAAATGGGTGGAGGCATCAGCAACTCCAACAAATGATGGCAAGGTGGTGCTAAATTTTTTCTAAAAAAATATTTTCACTCGATTCAGGACTCTAAGGGCTGTAATTAGTGATGAGGGATCATACTTTTGCAACAAACTATTTGAAGCTCTACTGGAAAAATATGGAGTCAAACATCGAACCGCACTTGCATATCACCCTGAAACGAATGGCCAAGCCGAGATATCAAATAAAGAGGTGAAGCTAATTCTAGAGAAGACTGTTCAGAGCTCCCGGAAGGATTGGGTAAGGAAGCTTGATGATGCACTTTGGGCTTATCGGACGGCATTCAAAGCACCAATAGGGATGTCTCCTTATAGTTTGGTTTATGGAAAATCATGTCATCTTCCAGTTGAATTGGAGCATAAAGCATATTGGGCCATGAAGCAGTTAAATTTGGACATGCAAGCGGCATGTGAAAAGAGACTTCTGCAAATTAATGAGATGGATGAGTTTTGTAATGATGCATATGAGAAAGCCAAGATTTACAAGGAGCAAACTAAGGCTTGGCATGACAAGCACATCTCAAGAAAAGAGTTCAGGTCGGGCCAACAAGTGTTGCTCTATAATTCAAGGCTGCGCTTATTTCCAGGAAAGCTCAAGTCCAGATGGTCAGGGCCATTTATCGTGGTGAGAGTATTTCCCTATGGGGCAGTTGAAGTCACTCATGATGCGAAGGAACATTCAAGGTCAACGGGCAACGTTTGAAACCATATATTAATGGTGGCTTTGATCAAAAGAAGACCATCATTCTCCTGAACTCACCATAAGAAGCAAGACGTTGGGCTGATGACATTAAGCCAAGCGCATCTTGGGAGGCAACCCGAGCCTTCTAAAATCTTTTCTCTTATTCATTATTCCTTAGATTTTTTTAAATTAAATTAAATTATTTATTTATTTATTTTATTTCTAGTTTACTCATTGTGTTTTAAATTGATTGATAGGTTAATAAACAAGTTTGGGGGTTGCTTTAAGGATTTGCAATTGAAATAAAGTTCAATCAGGCATGAAAGCACGGATTTGGTAGCAGCAGTAGCATTTTGGCGCTCAAAATAGAGTCTTTTAGGCAAAAGTGGCAGAGCACATAGCACTTTGGCGCTACCATGGACCACTTCTGTAAAAATAAAAAAAATAAAAAAAACCCTTGCAACTTCCGCACCTTCTCTTGCACCCAATGAAGACACTGACTGAAAACTACTTAGGGAAGTCCTCTATACTCTCTTGTTTTACTTTTCCATTGAGGACAATGTCAGTTTTAAGTTTGGGGGAGTTAACTATCTTATTTTATGTTATTTTATTCCGTTTATTAAAAAAAAAAAAAAAACTTGAGCTTTGGTTCGGCTTGTTTCACCCTCAGCCGATGATGAGACAACGATTGAACTTAACTATGGCTTATGGGAGACAATGAATAATTTGATTGTTTGTGTGCTTGACTTGTTTGTGGGTTTTGCTCTACTTATGATTTCCTTGCATTGTTGAGCACATAACTAAGAGCACTTAGCCATTTTGTGAACTTTGAGAAAGTTTATGTGAATTTTGTGTTTCTTAAGATCTCACCGGACTCTAGAACTTGTTTGATTATCACTCGAGGTGAAATCCCAGGCAATTTATCACTAAGGAAATGATTTAGGCCATTTTTGGATCGTTTGAGCCGTTTGAGCTTACCTTGTTATAATAATATCCCTAGTTACCTCTTTTAGCGTGATTAAACTTTTCTTTGTCATCCACATCATTAGCTTAGCCTTTAAATAAATCCTATCATTCATCATTTCTCTTAAGGTTGTTGATTATTCTAGGGTGCACGTTGAGTTGTGCTTGGAATTGGGAGGTGTATTGATATTTTCTATAATTTGTTTGATGTCTCCAACGAAATTCTGTATTTGTCGTATTTAAAAAAAAAACAAAAAAAAAGAGAGAGAAAGAAATAAATAGTGGAGACAAGAATGTTGATGGCAAATGGCGGATGTATTGGGATATTGAGTTAGAAGTTCTACAAGAGGATCCTAGAGTAATTGATGAGTTTAGGGAATTTAGAGCCTCCTTGATATCCTTTTAACCTTCCTTAAACCCTGGCCATTCAATTCAAGCTTAATAAAGTCCTATTGATCCTTGGTGGTTTGTTGACCGACATTAGTGGAGAGTGATAAGAAAAGCAAGCCTATGGAGTTCAAAAAATTCTCTTCACTTAGAGATCTACCTCGATTCACTTAATTGCATAAACCCATCTGAGTTGCATTTGGGTATCTGTAATTGATAATTCACACACACACACATAAGGACTCTTAGGTGGGGGTGAGATTAGCATTCGAGTAGAAATTCTAAACTTTCAAAAAGTTTAAAGTCTTTCTTGACCTATAACTTATGTGAGATCTCTAGGCATTTTTGTGAACAACGCCAAATCAATACTCAAGCAAGGTTTCATTTATTTATGTTTCGTATAACTCGTGTTTTTACTTTTTGTTTTTTTTTTTAGTTTTCTTTCTCTCAATTTTATTTTGCTCGAGGACTAGCAAAATATTAAGTTTGGGGGTATTTGATGAGTGAGTTTTACTCGCTCATTTAGAATCGTTTTACACTTAATATCTAGTTAGTTTTTGAGGTTTTTGTTAGTTTTTATGTGTGTTTTTGTTCTTTGTTTGAAGGTTAGGTGAAAGTCTATGATTTGGAAGGTTTTGGACAACTTTTGGTGGAAAAAGATAGCAAACACAGCGTTTAGGCACCAATTTGTAGCATTTAGGCGTTAATTTGTAGCGTTTAGGTGCCAATTTGTAGCGTTTTGGCGCTGAGTTTTACGGTACCAGCACATTTGGACAGAACGGGTAGCATTTTGGCGCCCATGATAGCGCTGCAACGCTCTCAAAAACTGACGTTAGTGCTGATTTTTGCACAGCCAGCACCGCAACGCTAGGAACTTAGCGCCGTGGCGCTACATGCGAGAAAAGACGCGTTTTGAAGGCCAATCGTGAGAAAACTTACCCGCTTTGATCCTAATGCTCCAAAACATATAAATAGATGGTTATAGAGAAATTAAAGGTATTTTTGGGCTGGGAGTGACGGCTGACTTTTCAGAGGAGATTCAAGAAGAGAAAGGAGAATTGAGTACGGAGAAAAACAACGGCTAAAATCTGGAGACGGAGACGCTTCAATTCAACTCCAAATTAGTTCTTCTCTTTCCTTTCTAATGATTAAGACTTTGTTTAGGAATGTATTTTGTTTAGAGATGAATTAATTTATTTTTCTAGGGCTATGATTTAGCCGGATTATGAATGTTCAGATTCTCAACCTTCTTTTTAAGTAATTGATGTTTAATCCATATATGCTGAGTATTTCAATTTATTCTTAATGCTTGTGATTGTTTGGCCAACTATTACATGATTTTGTATTTGATTTGAGACCGAGAGGTGATAATTAAATAAGCTCTTAATTGAAATACGATGAGTTGTTTATAGGATAGAGATATCATTGATGCTTGTACAGTTCTTTTGAATTTCTTGCACTTAATGATTTTCAACAGGTTTAGAAGTCTGACAAAGATGTAGAGTTTGCTTGTTTGATTAAAATTATTGTTGCTTGAGAAAGAATAATAATTGCTTTAGAGAAATTACTGTCAGTATATGATTGAATGTTAATTTTCTTGAATTATGGGAATTTGAACAGGATTAATTTTGGTGAAATCAAAAACCCTAGAGTCTTAATCTGTTGAATTTTATTCCACTGCTTATTAGCATTGTTTTATTCATTTAATTGTTTTAGTTTTACTTTACTTAATTTTATAAACTCTCTTTTCAATTAAAAAAATAAAATTGGGGTTAATATAATTTCGGTAATTAGTAAACAATAATCCTTGTGGGACGATACTCTTATTCACTATTATATTACTTGATTGCAATAGTGTATACTTGCGTTACGATTCTTCACAACAAGTTTCTCGGGTTTTACAATCTACCCTCCTTACAAAATTTTCGTCCTCAAAAATTAAGATAAACCCAAGTACTTTCTTCTCATTTAATATTTTCATTACTTGGTGGTTTCCTTAGTTAATGATTTTCGCCGCAATTTCTTGCAAATATGCATCGTCCTATTCCTTAGGATCTTTTCCTTAATTGTCAAATATCTATCTTCTCCCCTCGATCTAACCTATCGATCATTCATGTCACAAAAGAATAATATTATAACTCCCTTAAAGGGGCATGCATTGCATCATACTCACCATTCATACTATAGAAAATTTGCACAATACAAAAAGGTAAATTTTCAAATATATCTTTTAGAAACACATTCACGCTGTAGGTGAGGTTTGTACTCACTTATTTTGTGTGCAATCAGTCCACAATCACGCTAGCTTGCCTATCGTTAGCCAATTATTTATCCTGATTCACAATACTCTCATCATTAGAATAGGGTCCAAGATTGACTCTTATAGACCAACTATTTAAGGACGTTTAAATGCTTTTACCTAATTTTAGTAAATCTAACTCTTAATCTGTACCTTTTTAACCATTTAATTAATTTATCAATTAATTAATTAATTAATCAGAGATCTTAATAAAATATTGAAGAAATAATTAAGCAATCGTGATTAATTATTAATTAATTATACTTAATTAATTAATAATTGATGTTCTTAAAATATAAATTACCTTTAATTATTATTATTTAAATATAATTAAGTAAAAATTTAATTACAAATGCTTAAGTTATAAACTAATTATGATTAATTATTACATTATAACTAAGACCTTTAAAAATCAATTATTTTAAATCATTATTAATTAATTGTAAGTAAATAGTTTTTTTAATAATTACTTAAATAAATCACTTTCTTAAAATAACAATAAGTTGTTCAAAATAATCAAGTCAATCCTAACTTAATAATTATTTTAAAAAAAGAATTCAAATAGTTTTCTTTTAAGAAAATTTTTTTCTTGATTCATTAATTAATTTATTTATTTACAAAATAAATAAATTAATTTACTTCATCATAGATGTGGATTCTAAGGAGCTGTTCATCTTTTTAGGCCGACACAAGAGTCGTTAAATAGGACTCAAGGAACCATAAAGGTTTTTTCTTAACTTGTGGCCATTCTAAAATTAGTTTTGAGCCTTAGGCCCAAACTTTAAGGCTTTAGAGTGGTCATTTTTACACAAAGAGAATTTTATCTATTTGGGCCTCTAGAGGCCTAATTCCGATCCCATTAGACTCCAAATCTCTAAGTTGAAATTTAATTGTAAAATCAACTCTTATATAGATCTAAGTCGTAGAAATACAGTGGGTATGGTTGAATTTCCCTTTTACCCTTAACGGTGGTAAAAATGGACACTTTTACCCCTATAAGAGCCTACCAAGTTTAAGACTCCAATCTAAGTCCTTAACTCACTCCAAACATGTTATTTGGGTCTACGAAGCATTTTCACACAAATCTAAAACCTCAATTTCACTTAAGGTTTCTTAATTTGTAAAATGGTTGCGGTTTTACAACTTTTACGATTTTAGACCTCATACCGGGTAACTAACTTCTAAGGAGTTTAATCCTTTGGTTTTCTCTGATTTGGGATAGTGAAAAAATATCCTAAACAACCCCTAAATATTCATAACTTCTACAAATGTAACTTAGCACTTTGGGCTCTCCATTTTTTTCTAGTTTTTAGGTAAAGGTCCTCTAAACTCTAAATCACGTTTTCGGGTTCGATTCTACTCCATTTATTTCAAAATTTTAACACAAGTGTCCTTATATGTCATATCAACTACCATTAAAACAGTTTTACTAGAATCAATTCATAACCCATCCTCTTGGACAACTTAGGCTCGGGTTGCTCTAAATATTCACTACAAGAAAAAGGGGTTTTTGCGATGACTTTTTGTCGTCGCAAAAACACGAGTGTCGTCGCAAATAACAGTTTTTACAATGACGTGTCGTCGCAGATATGTCATCGCAAATAATTCATCGCAAAAAAAGTTTTTACGACGACATCTTTTTTTTTGCGACGACAAGCGTCGCTAATACGCCGTTGCAAAATTCTCGTGATATGATCTTTTTTGCGACGACATTTTGAAAAATGTCGACACAAATAATCTTACTTTTTTACGACGACAAGTCTAAAAAAGTCGTCGCAAAAAACTGAAATAATTTTTGTTAATAATTTTTAAAAAATGGCAATTAATTAATTTTTAATAATTTTAATTAAACATTATTATGTTACATACTGAATATAATTTTTTAAGATAGATTAAAAGTGAAATATAAATACATATTAAAAACAGTAAATCTAAATAAATTTATAAAATATATTATGAATACTACATGAAGTGCATATATAATGTTCAAAAAAATATAAAAGTCTAAATAATGTGAAAAATAAAATAGTACATATAACGAAACTAATCATCTAAGTTTGTAGCATCGCCAACAACCGAATCATCATTAGGACTGTCATCATTTGAAGAAGGCAAATCAAGAGCGTTTAGGTCAACTGGTTCTGGACGATCAATCGTAGGTAATTGGATGTTGGGTTGCAATTTAGACACCAACTCTAACATCTTCATCTGATTGTCGTAAATCTTCATTTGTTCCCGGTATGATTTCTTTAAATAATGATCCACACGTGGGTCAGGTTGAGCCGATGATGTTGCGTCTGAGAGTGAACCACCAGATGAAGGAGAAGCCCCAGAGTAATGCTTTTGGGAGAGCGTCGGACCCACTCCTATCTTATGTGCTCTACGCATGCCAAGAACTTGCTCCAAAACCCCATGCTCGTCAAGGGGGCATCTAGTCGAGCTTGAAGTAGTGTGTGTTCTCTGCATTTGTGTCTCTTCCTCCAGGGCGTTCTACATAATAAGACATTATAATTGTTTTTACGTGTTATAAAACCACTATTTCAATATAAAAAAATTTAATATGAAAAGTAAAAATACTTACGAAAGTATGTTCTGCATGGGTATTAACCCAAGAGTCCCCACGATGATGCATGTCCGCCCAATTATCTATGGCAGACATCGGCTCTTGGGTCTCCGTACTGGCCTGTCAAATAAATTACATTTGTTAAAATTCTTAAATTCTAACTAAATTTTGGCAGCATAACGACTTATGTTTCATATGGTCCAAAAATCAAAACCTGTAAAAAAACAACTTTAAAAGATTTTGGCACATGTGCCACCCATAACAAGAATCACAAACATATAAATACGATAATGAAGTCAAAAAATAAGTACTAACCTTCTTATTGCAATGCTGAGAGTACGATATCCGACCATGTAAGCTTGGATACTTTTGGTTGCTGCGATTAGTTTTATTTGTCTCTGATATTTTCTGTTTATGATTAACTATAATAAGTAATAGTTACTTGAAATTATGTATAAAAAATCATCAAGTTCTAACAAATCTATAATTACTTGAAATTTGTCGCCGGAGAACCTATCGCAACAACGATCCCAATGAAGTTGATTTCTCATGTTACTCGGGAGACTTTCTCTACCATAGCGTTTGTAGTGGCGATGCAGGGAACTTTTCCAGTCCTTGTAGCACTTTGCTGCCTCCCTATCAGCAACGGACCTCAGAATGCCGTTCTTGTAGTTGTAGTCCACGTTAAACCAGTTCTTGTAAAACAGTTTCACATCGTTAAAACGCATTGTTAACTATAGTATAAACTATACAAATTATTTAATAAAAAAATACCAGCATCTGGTTCTGAATTGTCCTCTTGTCCACTTCGCTAATGTCCTTCCAAGCATCGTGGAAGGGCTCGCATATGTCCCTAGTATGAATACAAACTGCACTATCAAACCAGGCACCATATTTACCAAGTGCCTTCCAAGTACCTCCCGCCTCATCAAATTCTATTGTGATTTTTTCGTCTTGAAGGACCTTTTGGGCGATTTCATAACCTTTTGCCCCACCTCGACCTCTACGTTGTCGAGGTTCAGGTGCTATAAGCATATGTAAGCATTTCAAATCAACATGTACTACTACATTTATTTACTATATGATAGAACGAGAAAAAAAGTCAGAATAACATACCAGACTCACAGTATGCAGGGACTCTATGAGGACCGGGAGGAGGCTGCGCTCCCCCTGAAGACCCAGCGCAAGTCGCTAACGTACCAGCTATCAATGTATGTGAACAAGTTCATATTAATAACAATATTTATAAATTCACAGAAGATCATAATATTAAAATGAAATCTGAGAAAAATGACAAAGATTACTATTCTGTAGTTCTACTCATCGTCGCTGCTACATTGTTGATTGTCATCTTCAGATTCGATGACTTCCTCTTCAACGTACTCCTCTAAAGTTTCATCGTCTTCGTCATTAATAAAATCATCAACTACGGGAGACTTATCTTTCATAATTGCATCAACATTGGTAGTGACAACATTAGACGATACATCATCTCGATTCAATACAAATGAGTCAATCTCTGGTAGTTCCACTACTAACTCAATATTTGTAGACTCCGTATCCAGGACTATCATCACGTCATCAATGTCAGTTTCTGGAATGTCCCAAATATGTCGATGTCTAAAGTGTTCTACAACCTTCCAGTTTGGACCGTTAAAGAAATCGTCTACGTAAAAAACTTACTCTGCTTGAGATGCAAGTATGAAAGGTTTATTTTCATACCATGTGTCTTTAACAAAAACACTTATTCTATTTTTGTAGTGCTGAATCATTTTCTTCCCCGGACGAGTGTTAAACCACAGACATTTAAAAAGCATAACAGAATTTTCATTCAAGTAGGACAGTTCATAAATATCCTCCAACACTCCATAAAACATTTGGTTATCAGGTCCGCGAACACAAACACCATTATTTTGAGTACTTCGATTCATATCCCGATTGCGTGTCAGAAACTTAACACCGTTCACCACATAACCAGGATAACTTCGACATGAGAAGTGTGAACCACTTGAAAGCGAAAGTATTTGATCATTCGCTTCTGGGCCATTCTGTTTTCGAATATTGAAAATCTGTAAGGAGACATGAATTTTGTTTAAAACGAAACTTTTTAACAATACAACAATGTTAATGCAAATTACCATTGATAAATGTACCTTATTCTTAAACCATTTTGGAAACTCTTTCGATTGAATTTCATCTAATGGTATGATTCGACCGCCGGCATCAATCTCCCTCCTATGGTCACTGTTTAACAGAGAATGAAAGTAAAGGACACGATTGTATGCGACACAATCAATGAACAATTAAGTAACAAAAGTGAAAGTAATACGTTCTCAATGAACTGCTGAATTTTTGGACAGTTCTGTAGGACGTACCACTCGGCTTTCTCTCGCAAATGAGTATCCAATGTGAAGGGGGTCATCTTGCCAATTGGCCGACAGCGAGTATCAAATACAGAAATCCTTTCAATAATACGATCTTCATCGTCTACCCAATTTATGGCTAGTCGGTTAAATCGTGTTTCAACTCCAGTTAAATACAATGAAAAAAAAGTCAGAGCTTCTTTCACAATGTATGCCTCAGCAATCGAACCCTCAGGACATGCACGATTCTTGGCATATTTCTTTAATGATCCAAGAAAATGTTCAAACGGATACATTCATCTTAAGTGAACTAGTCCTCATCGAATGGCTTCTTCAGGCAAGTGTATAACTAAATGTACCATTATGTCAAAAAAGGCAGGAGGAAAAATTGTTTCTAACTTGCATAAAATAAGCACAATATCTTGTTGAGCTTTCTCTAAATCACTTTCTCGCAATGTCCTTGAGCATATTACTCGAAAAAATTACTTTGTTATTGCATCAACGATCTCTTTCTTTATGAATGGTCATATCCCTGTTGGCAATAATCACTGCATTATGATGTGACAGTCATGCGATTTTAGCCCAGTAATTTTATTCTTCCCTTCAATCACATTTTTCTTTAAATTTGAAGCAAATCCATCAGGAAACCTTACTGATTTTAAAAAATCACAAAACTTTTTACCGTCATCGGGAGTTAGTGTATAAGACGCATGTGGTTTCATCCAACGATCACCATCTTTGTACAAATGCAACTCCTTGTGCACCCCCATATTTTGCAGATCGATTCTCACCTTATCCATATCTTTACTTTTTCCATCAATGTCTAGAATTGTGCCCAATAAGCTGTCGTATACATTCTTCTCAATATGCATGACATCTAAGTTGTGACGTAACGATAATGACTTTCAATAAGGCAACTCCCAAGAGATACTCTTCTTTGTCCAATTAAGCTCACTTGCATGTCTTTTTCGCTTCTTACCACCATACTTTTCATGTTTACCAGGCAATCTGATGGACACATTTTGTAACTGAGCTAAGATTTGGTGAACAGATTTTCGAGCCGGTGGAGGTCGTTTCTCAACCATACCATCAAACTTTTTATTTTTTCTCATCCCATGTTTAATAGGAAGCCATTGCCGATGGCCAACAAAACAAGTCTTACTTGTTATCCTCTTTGAAGGAGTTGCATTAACTGTCATGAGCAACATAGCCCGCATATGAAATGATGTATTCAAAACTGCGTCACGTATAATGACTCCTTCATTCCACAAATCTTTTAGCTCATCCACAAGGGGCCTTAAAAAGACATCCATATCCTTTCCGGGTGCATTTGGGTCAGGAATCAACAATGTCAACATCTTATAAGGATCCGTAGTGCATAACCACGGAGGTAAATTGTAGGTCGTTAAAATCACTGGTCACATATTGTATGAGAGACTTATGTTCCCGAAAGGATTGAAACCATCAGCGGCCAACCCCAAGCAAACATTTCTCGGTTCACGTGAAAACTCAGGATACTTTTCATCTATCTCCTTCCATTCATTACCATCGACTGGATGACGCATTAAATCCTCATCATTTGAACGTCCACGCTGGTGCCACATCATATCTTTAGTTGTGTGACGAGAACCGTACAGACGCTTCAACCGATCTGTTAACGGGAAATAACGTAATACTTTCCACGGCACTTGTTTAGTACCCTTTGTCTTTTTTTTCTTCCAACGGGATGTTTTACATACGGGACATGTTTGTAGATCAGCGTTCTCCTTCCAAAACAAAGCACAATCGTACTTGCAGACATGAATTATTTTGTAACCCAGTCCAAGTTTACTCATGAGATTCTTCGACTCATAATGAGAAGAAGGTAACTTCACATCCGGGAATGCATCTTTCAATAGATTTAACAGAACATCCATACACTCATTAGGCCACTTATATAACACTTTTAAATGCATCAACTTCACTAAGAAATTTAAAGATGAATACTTAGTGTAGTCCGGATACAATCCCACCTGGAGCTCAAAAAGTAGATCCTTAAATTCAACGTACTATGCATCTTCTAGACCACATGCGTCTCATCCAACATTTCATTATCATCATTAATCCCAGCAACGTCTTCTAAGACTGCAAACATCTCGTCTACTGGTTGATTAACTATTGGTTCGACACTTGAAACCGCTTCTACTTCACCATGGTGAATCCATGTACTATACAATGGATCAAAACCAAATCGATGTATATACGCTCTCACAGTTTCTACTAGATGCATTTCATGGTTTCTACATTTCACACAAGGGCAACTAATATGGCCAATTGAAGTTGCATAATTTTTGGTGACGCCAATAAAAGCAAATAACCCATTCCAATATTCATCCGACAATCGGTTCCTCAAATAAGTCCAACTTTTGTCAATTGGCATTTGAACTATAAACAACAACATACATAACAATTTATTAATGTGTTTAATTAATTTTAATTCTAGTCTTTATTAAGACAATAAAATTTTAGTAATTAAAGTTTCTCAATGAACTTATTAAAATTCTTAAATCCTAACTAAATTTTGGCAGCATAACGACTTATTTTTCATATGATCCAAAAATCAAAACCTACAGAAAAACAACTTTAAAAGATTTCAGCACACCATAGCTGCAAGATGTGCCA
>NW_010360739.1:133058-144899 GCF_000414095.1 Morus notabilis | reverse complement strand
AAGATGCGGGAAAATGAAGAGGAAGAAGTTAGGGTATAATAGATCAGACTTATTTGCGACGACATTGTCGTCACAAATAAATTTAAAATGCCGTCGCAAATACCCCATATCTAAAATTATTTGCGACGACATTGTCGTCGCAAATAAATTAAAATGCCGTCCCAAATAGCCAACATCTGAAATTATTTGTGACGACAATATGTCGTCGCAAATAATCATTCCACTAGTCAAGCTTATTTGCGACGACAAGGAGAACACATCATCGCAAATAGAGTGGCCTTATTTGTGACGACACATGTCGTCGTAAAATATGGATTCCCTTCGGCGGCAAAAATCCGCGCCACTGGAAATTGCGCGCCTAAACTATTTGCGACGACATTGAACTTATTAGCGACGACATGCTTAATTTATTTAATGGGGATTAATTGCGATGACATGTCGTCGCAAATAATGAAATATTTGTGACGACAACTGTTGTTGCAAATAAGGTCGTCGCAAATGACCTTTTTTGTTGTAGTGATTTCCTATTTCAATACCCTGGATTCAAAAATTCATAATAAATTGTACAAAACTCTTATTGGGGTCCATGATATCTCGTTAGGAAGTTTATGATGTCTAATTTATACCCCAAAAATATCAAGGTCAGATTTGAAGTCCAACTTAAACAATATCTAACGTTTTACATGCTGATCAGAAAAAAAATGCTGATAACAACCTAAGATTAAATCTAACATAACTAGGTCAATACAACTTCAAGTCAAATGATTCAAAAGCCTATTTTTAATTTATTCTCTATTTTCATGCCATAAAAAGATATTTTCATTCCATCTCTAAGACTTAGACAAAAATCACATTTCTATAAGACATATCATCAAGTACAGCTAGATCTAAGGTTTCTAGTTTACATCTATACCTCTTTCTTCTCTTGTTTGGAGTTCTCCTTTCCTTTTGAGCTCCAAACCTCCTTGATCTCCTATAAACACCCTCTGGTTAGTTTACACCCAATTAAGTAGGGGAAAATCAACTGCAAGACTTGGATCTTAAGCACTTACCTTGCTAGCATCTCTAATTTGTAAACTACTCCATTCAAGCTTCTTAGAAGTGATGTCTTTGAGACTTGAGGGTGAAATCAAGGAGGATTGGGCTGTGAAGAGGCGTGGCTAAGAGGTAGAGATTATGTAGGGTTTTTCTAGCTTAGAGGAGTGAGAGTGAGAGAGAAAAATGAGTGAGGGAGGTAGGGTTTTCTAATGGCATCTTATTCTTTATATATGGGGGCTTTAGAGGGGTATATTTGAGACTTGCTTTGTCTCCAAATGGGCTGGAAAATCAGACCACAAACAAGGAAGGGACGTGGGGGAAGAGAGAAAAGGAAGAGAGGGAGAGTGGGAGAGTAGAGAGAGAAAGGGTTTCTAGCACTTGATTGGTTCTTTGACCAAGTTTGACTCCTTTTCAAATTGGTTATTTTATTACATTATCTTAAGCATGCATGGGTCACTATCACCTAATACTTTGCATGGTACACATTTATGAGACACTTCCTAATTTATCCATGTAAATTCGTCAAACAAGTTGGATGCATGCAAGCCTTCTTAAAGCATCTAAATAAATCTCCACCATTGATCAAACTTAATCAAAATCATCTATAATTTCCACCATCGATCTTGTCATCTCCAATATCTACAACATCGGTCAAACCTAGATACATTCTACACCATCGATCAACTTTAGACTTGAGCTAGACCCTTGATTCAAAACCTTGTCTATAATGGTCTATTAATTCAAATATCTTCTAATCATTTGTACTAACTGTAGGATCTAGTTGTGATTTTTAATGAAAAATCATTTGAACAACAACAAACTTGTAGGCGGAATTTCAAAAATTTTAACATATCCATTTAATTCCAAATTAAATGTAAACCACAACGAGAGATACATGCATGATATATGTTTATATACAAAGGAATAAAATGACAATCATACCTTTGTGACGATTGAATCAAAAATGACCGCAAGGATCTTGTCTCACTATCTCATGTTCCGAGATGGAGAATTGCCGTGAAACAAGATCGTTGATCTATCGATACGATCACACCAAAAACCACTCGTTGATTCAAGACTATGACTCTAAGTGTTTTGGGATGAGAGAGTGGGCTCTTTTCAAAAAACCTAAGGAAACAATTTTTCCTTCTATTTTGTCTCAAAATTCCGGCCACCTTAAGGAGATAAAAGTGTGAGATATTTTCTTCTCTTAAAAAACTCATAGCTAGGGTTTTCAATAATATCCTTTTATAAGAGGAAATTCAAAAACTCAAACCCTAGATGGGATTTTCGAATTTCCCCTTCTCTCTAGGATCAAAATCCGAAATTCCCCATATGGCTAGGGATTTCTGAATTTTCCTTCTCTCTTTTGGAGCAAAATTCGAATTCCCCATTTAGCAAGGGATTTCCGAATTTTCCAAATAAAAAACAACTTTCTCTCTCCTTTGGTTGTCAAATAAAATCATGTTTAAATTTTATTTTGAATTTTAAATTAATCACTATTAATTTCAAAATTCAAATTCATTCCTTTTATTTTTCAATTATCAAATAAATGAAAAATAACACAATGAATTTTTTAAACATAATTATATAACAAAATATCAGTTTCTATTTTCTCACTTTTTAGAGCTAGCCTTGAGACCGAATGGACCCACATGAACAAAGCTATGGAATTACAATACTCGACTAACTTATCCCGATAAGTTATCGACATATTTAATTCTGACATCGCACGACTCCACTAAAAGTTCGATGCCGAATAATCTCTTGATTCATATGCGCTATTTTCTGATGGTGTTAATACAACTTATCACACGGTCCACAGAATAAATGCATTATTATCCTTCGTATCAGTGATCAGAATGGTATAGAATTGTCACGTCCCCCCAAACGGGGTGGGGGACGTGGAACTCGATTTGGGATTAATAAAGCAGATTCCCAACCGGGTCCCACACTTAGCTGCATTAAAAATAGAAATAATTTACATAATCCAGGAGCCTCTGACACACAGGGCTCCACCCCACAGGACATACAGTATCGTACATACATGCTCATGTAAATAATCATTACAACAGACATCAACCACAGTCTAGTAAATCCAAATATTAATAAGTTTACAGAATTTCTCAATTCCTTACACTTTATATCAGAGGATGAACACAATCCTCACTTGATCGATCCGTAGCACAACTCAGCTACTCCGTAGCAAATATCCAGCTACTGTGCACCGCTCCTAGAATTTCCTGGGAGGGGTTTACATTTAAAACATAAAACGTGAGCGAAAGGCCCAGTAGGATATAATTTGAAATAATTAAAATAAATGAATAAATAAATAAGCGCGTAAATGAATAAAATAAGACATTCAGCCCCGACAGAACAGTCGGAACCTCACATCCTTTTTCTCAAAGGAAATATAACTGTAAACAACCATATTACGGGCTTCAGCAAGTAATTAGTACAAATTACTCACCTCACCAAGTGCCTCACCTACCGGACCGGTTTCGGGTTCTGTCCCCGAGGATGCACTCTCTGCATCCTATCTAGGCTTACAGCAATAGACTCTATTACCAGTTCACAAGATCTCTTATCTTAAGAAATCATCCATTTAACATTATGAAATCGTTCATATGACCCCACGAACTACTCAAGCCGCGGGCCCCATGACTGGACAAGCCATGAGGTTCCATGACTAGACAAGCTATGGATTCCAAGGACAGGACAAGCCAAAGATTTCCATAAACTAACAAGCCATGGTTTTTAAAACATTTTTCTTTCGAAAACCAATCCCTGTCATTAAAACATTTTTAAGGCCAAAATCCTTTTTGAAAACAGGCTCACAAGGAAAAGGGATAGAAATCCTACCTCGCACAATCAAACCTGGGACTAGCGTTGCCCCTTTCCGGCTTCCGCTTCCTCAAGCCCCTTCAGTCTGAATCCACAGCGAGCACTAATACAAGATAACACTTTAGGATCAATTCTCATTCCTAAAGCAATCCGATCTCACATATTTACCAAGATTTTCAATTAGTGTGCCCTAATCCATTTTCATGTTTCAAATTCCACTCCAAGGGTTTTAAATATCAAATCAGGGATTAAAGATGCTAATCCTTTCGTCCCAAGTCCCCAAATGAAGCTAATTTGGGTTCTCCCCGAAAACATGGGTCAAAACAACAATTTCAGGCCAAACAGGGTCAAACCCCGTGTACACCGGTCGACCGGTGACAGAGCAGTGCAACACTACCGGTCGACCGGTAGTGTGCACACCGGTCGACCGGACAGGTCGACCGGTCAGCCTGCAATCCGGTCGACCGCACAGGTCGACCGGTGGAATCGACTGCGCGAGAGAAGCTCACGGAAATTAGTCCAAAAACCTACAAATCCAGTCCCAAATCCAAATATTTCAAAGAGAAAACACTATATCCGGGTTCTAGGTCCTAAAACAAGTCCAAAGAACCCAAGATCTCCAATTTCTACTCTAGTTTTACTCAAAAATCATCAAAATCTGGTTTGAACCAAAAATAAGTTTTGAAACTCAAAAACTTGAGATTCAAGAGAGGTTCTTTCAGTAATCTTACCTTGAATCCTTCTCTTGACGTTGAAAATACTTTGAAACTCTTCTTTGGCTCAAGATCCGTTTGACGACATATTTAATTCTGACATCGCACGACTCCACTAAAAGTTCGATGTCGAATAATCTCTCGATTCATATGCGCTATTTTTTGATGGTGTTAATACAATTTATCACACGGTCCACAGAATAAATGCATTATTATCCTTCGTAAATATCAGTGATCAGAATGGTATAGAATATTACCGTTTTACCATTCCAATCATTATTTTCTCAACTCCTTTATTTGACTGTGAATAAGAAAGACATATGTTCGTAAGATGTCTCGCACATGTCACGATGTCTTAATCAATGAATATCATAATTGAATACCAGGCCTGGTTTATTTATTCACACACCCATCAATAAAGCATGAGGTGATATTATTTCTTACGAATTCCATATCTGTGAATCACATAACTCCAACTCAATTTTGTCATGATCCCAATAGCCGAGATGTTGTTCAAAAACTGTGAACTAATCTCACTGGTGAATCAAAAATCATGAGAAATTAAGTCGAGTTATGTATTCACTTCAGGATTGAGATAATTATACAAATATACTTAAGTTGTGACAATTAGGTTTAGAGTTTTGTAAATGGTTTTTTACTCTAACCTAATCAGTCACATGGTCTATTCAACATGTTGTGAACATGTCTAGATCAACCACAGAGTCCAACTCCCATGCCCCGAGACCAGCATCATATGGTTCGATCTAATAGTCATAATCGGATTCGATTGCCCAATCGATCCTAAGACTGCGAATATCTATTTTAAACTATATCAGAAGAGTTTGTCCGGCAGGGTTTCCCTGACTCTTCTTTCGTTGATAACAGTCTATGGACTAAGCAATATCACTAACACTCTTGAATATGTATCAAAACATAACTTTATTTTATTTTATAAAATCAGCGAAACAATAATGTCTTACATTTGTCATTTCACAAATAACAAATTACATCCTACTTTATGGACACATTTCCAACACTAACTAAATAAATGTCAACATAATTTCAAGGTACTGCCATATAAATATTTGACTGGAAGTGTCATACATCGTAATGTGCTAATTCCTTCTAGGATTTCTTATACTAAACTTCCAATTAAATCATTAAAGAGTCTAATGTAACTCATTTATGAAAGTGGACATCATCGTTCAACCAACACCTTATCACCCCATTATATATTTTTATGAAAGTCATGGAAGCAATCATTGGGTTTAAATTCCATATAATAGGAATTATAATTAATGTCTAAATTTATGTCTAGAAATTCTCATTTATTATGCTCCTTGATTTAGATCCTTGAAGAAAGTCATCAAGACACTTTAAACCATCAAAATTCATGTTAATTCATAATTTCAAACATAACTTGATCACTGTTAACCATAATGATGATTATGCTCAATGCATGTACCATCTCATCGGCCTACCACATGAGATCTCAGTGATATGAAAGTTTACATTCCATTATAAAGGTAATAAATATACGTTGTCACAAGAAAAATCCTATGTTAAATTTTACAGTTTAAAAATTTATACTTTAGGATTTTCTCAGGTTTTACACCTCTCTCTCTTTTTCCGCCAAGCACTGGCCACCCACTCTCTCTCTCCTTCTCTCACCGACACTCTCTCTCTCTCTCTCTCTCTCCCTTGCTCTCTCTTTTTTTCTTGCCCCTCTCTCTCCGGTTTATTCCTGCCGAAGCAGGAAAGAAAAAAAAGGATAAACAGAGGGAGCAAGACTCCTCAATCAATTTGAGCTAAGATTTCTTGAGAAACCCACTCTTGTATTTCAATTCTTTAAAGAAGTATGATTTTGGTTAGATTTGATGAATTTTGGTTAGGGTTTAGATTTCATCAAATTGTGGTTGAACTTAGGTTAAATTTGGGGGTTTTCAGTTATTGAACTTGTTGAAGTGTTTGGAAACTAGTTTTAGTGATTTCCTGAGAATTTGTTTTGGAACTGAACTCAAAATGCAGGTTTTGGTATTTTCCCTGCTGCTGTCGAAATGCTGTAGAAATGCTTTAAAAACTCATTTTTTTTCACTAAATTTCAATTGGAAACCAAATTTAATGTTTGAGTTCTGATTCTCAAAGAATTCCAAATTGAATTATAAAATAGGTTGTAAACTTTAGATTTGAGTCAAGGCACACTAATAGGAAACAATTGTACATGATTGAACTAGATTTGTTTTAGAGGTGAGAACTAAATTCTAAAACATTATTTTGATGATGAAGCTTGCGGCACGATCAGACGTGGAGCTTCAAGAATATATGTTTGGACAACGTGAAGTTATCCGTAGACTTAATTGCCAAGAGGTAGGATATCCCTTTCCATATCCTTGTTAGCCTTGTTTTGAAGTATTTTGGCCTATGGAAATGTTTTTAAGATAAAACATGTTTTATAATGAAAAGTATTTTAAGGCAACATCATGATTTATGCTATTGAATTATAATGAACTGAATTAAGGTTTAACGGATATTTTTCTTAAAATAAGATGTTTTAAGAAATGGTAACAACGCTGATGGCCTAGAAATTGGGATATGGAGATCGTATCCTTAGGGGCAGGACCCAAAACCCGTACGGGCCACTACGGTGGTGATTGGCCTTGCAATGGCCATAAGTAATTTATCATTAAATTACATGTTGGTGCCTGAAACCAGTAATTTAAGTTTATTTTCCTTTCAGAAAAAGGTTGCTTGGTTCTGAATGATTTGTTTGAGCCCGTACTTCTATTTATTTATTCAATTTTATAAAATTATATCCTACTGGGCCTTTCGCTCACTTTTCCTATGCTTTAAATGTATTTAAACGCCTCCAGAGTAAGCGGTTTAGATTTATAGCATGATGAGTGGATGCCAATAGATTGAAGGCGCGAGATTCGAAGTGGTTAGTTTATTTCGAATTTACAGTTTTTAATTCTGAGATGTACAGTATTTCTGTATATAAACTGTATCGGTCGACATTGTCCCAGAGTTGTCCTATTTTCCTTGGATTTTACGGACTGTTTTAAATATTGTTTGTAAAACAAAGACTCCAGAGTAATATTTTTTAATATTTATATTGTGAATATGCAATTTACTTGAATTTTGTTGATTAATCTTGTTTAATTAAACTTAATTCTTTCAATAATCACGGTCCCATCTTTGGGGTCGTGACATATAACCTTATAAAGAAAAAAATGCATTTGTGCATGCTTTATGCATAAACAGGTCACCAATTAAATAAATAACGTTACTCATAGATAAAGAAGTAATTAGATAGATTAAATGAAAATCATAACCTAAATTTAATTATATTATGTTATTGTAAACAATTGATAATTTACCTAATAATTGATTATTAATCTAGGGTCATTGAATGATTTAAGATGATAGATTTCCCGGATTACATTCGTGTGTTTAGAATTATGTGCCATGAAAGGTTTCACCAAAATTCTTGAAGGAACTTCGGTTTCTAGCGAGATGCTTCAAGGCTTCTGTTGGCAGCTTCTCATAATTCAGTGCACAACAAACTTTGATCTTTTCTTCTTCACACAAATCAATATGGACCTGTAAAAAAAACTAACAAGTTAAAGTTTTCATGTCAAAGGAAAAGTTCTTGTTAAAATTACTTGGTGTCTACATATAAAAATACCTCAAAATATATGTCCATGGCTTGGTAAGATCTGTCATGAGACTCTCTTGCGCAATCTGGGAGTATCATTACCAATTCTGAGAACTTTGACAGTTTCATGTGGGAATCTAAGGCCACTTCTACTAGAAACGAATCTATCAACCGGCCAACCTTATTCAATCGACTCAATAGTAAATGACAGTTGCCTTTGATTACGAGAAATGATTTCACCAACTTAAGAATCATATTCACATCATAAATACACTTCTTTTCTGTAGGAGATGGAATAAGCAGATGATCAATTGTTGCTTGATCCAGTTGTGAACCTGTTAGATATTCTAACATGTTGCTATCTTGTTCGCCGACTTGAACCCTTAAAGCCACTTGATAAATGCTGAACGAGCCCTTGAAAGAAAGGGAGTTTCCATTAAGCAAACAGAGGAGACTAATTACCATCTCTGTTCTCTTGCACTTCTCATCTATTGTCCCGCCAAAACCGTTGACTTTTGATAATAGAAGAACAACTTAGAAACTGTACCATGGTCAAAATCCTCAGATATCATCATCCTAACAGCCTTCTTAACAAAAGCGGCGTTCAGTATTACAAGATCTTCAAACCACCAGGCTGTTTGAGAGAGATTGTCTCTCAAACTTTTACAATTCCCTGTATAAGAGGAGAAGCATATGAGCTTGAAGGGCTAGGCAAAGCATTAAAGCCCCCCCACAAGGAATTCCAGGATCCGTTGTGTTATAACCAAAAAGTTTGTACTAGGAAGGGAATCTTGGCACTGTTTTTAAGCTATTAGGAGGTCAGACCAACTCCAGAATCTCACTTCTCCAAGAGAATTTTCAGTTTGGGCTACTATGTTTTGTCCCCTTGAATCATGAGTATCCATATCTAGGAAATTTGAGGAGCAGTTTATTACGATTTGCAACAAAAACTCGTCACAAGCTAGAAACTTTCCGCTACACCTGCAAGAGAAGTGGTCTTGGAACAATCACAAGTTTCAGATTCCAAAACGTATCGGTCAAGATGAAAACATTTTCAGCAAATAAATATTAAGATATGATAAAGCTAGTAGGAGGGGCAAAAAAAAGATAAAGACGTTATAAAAACATATAAATATAAATTAATTAGTTAGCTAGTTATTATGCTTTTATTCTTCAAAGATACGTACACACATACATACATATTATATACATAAAAGCACATAACAGAAGAAAAAGTAACTTCAAAACACAGATACATGGGCAACAGAGGAAAGCTTTTTTGTCTTTGAATCTACTTTTTGTCGATGAACACAGAAGTGAATATTTGTTTGTTACTATTCAAGCTAATTAAAAATAAAATTAATATACTAGCTAGATGATGTGAGAGTAAACATAAACTCTCAAGGGTGGAAAAAGTTATAAAAAAACAATAAAAATTAAGTAAATAAAAAAAACTGAAGATGACACAATAACTCACCATATTTTTACAGTATACCAAATAAATAACCCCTGTCTTTTCATTAATTTAGCTCAATTCAACTCAATTCTTAGCACAGTTTGAAACTCATGTCTAATAAGCACTCAATTCAAGTTATATTTACCGTTTGAATTGAATTAAACTGTCCAACTTAAAATTTAGCTTTCCCCTCAAATTTAATCGTTTAAACCATTTTTAAAGAGTAAAAAGATGCTCATTCTCTCTGCTTTCTGCACCTACCGAACACAAATTCGGGTTTTATTCCTTCTTTAGGTATAAACTTTGAATGCACATCTAAACACCAGTTCAAATTTTTTTGTTCAAATAAAGAGTTTAAATCAATACAATTCGAACCAGTGAACTAAATGAGGGCTAAATGAACCATTAAATTCTAAAGGAAAGACACAAAAAAATAAAATAAAATAAAATAAAATGAAGTAAATAAAAAAATTGAAGATTACACAATAACTCACCAATTTGTTTTTTGTTTTTTTTGTTTTTAAGTATGCCAAACAAATTAATGAACGGTTAAATTCTAAAGGAAAGAGGCAGAAAGAAAAATTAGTAAGAGGTGTGTATTGAAATTAAATGACTTCAACACAACACAATAATAAAAAATGAAAAAAATGAAGTGAAAGCATAAGAAGACAAAATACATGAACCAAAAGTTGAATAGTTCTTGAAGCAAACTCTCCTTTACAATATAGTAATAGAAAAACATAGGCATATAAACCCAAACAAAAAAAATATCCAAAAGGGCAGGGTTTTCTATTTTCATAGATTTGGTAGTTTTAGAAAGGGTGAACTTAAACAAACTAGAAGAATATATAAAAGGATATATGTTCATTACATGAAGAGAGCAAAGATATGATCACCGGATCCATTAAAACTGGTAAAACAAAACTGCGGCCAGGGAAGCAAAAATGAGATAGAAAGCGGCCATGAAAGAGTACCAGGCTGCGGAGCTTTTTCCTTGAGGCACCTCACTTCCGCCGATCAGGGCTGGCGGCCGGAGAAGGAGCCGGGACCGGACTTGATTGTTGGCAGCAGCAACTTTGATGGTCAGCTTCATACTCTGAACACAGTTATTACGAAGAGTGGAGATGAAGAAGTGGTTGCCGGATGAAGTGAGGTTGAACTATGTTGGTCCAATGGTTGCGTAGTATAAGGGGTCATCGTCGTGGCAAAGTTCGAAATCTCGCTTGTTCACTTGAGCCACATCGGCCGCTCTTGTTTGGAAGTTGAACACTGCGTGCACATTCATATATATGGTAAACTCCAAATTATACGGTACTGGGGATATTGACATCACAAATACTTAGAAATATTGATCAATCATTAAGTACGTTCATTGTCCAATATCATGAGCACATTCCGATAAATTACTTGACACCCACTAAAATTTCTCAACTCAATTTATTAAATAAAACCAAAAATTCAAAATTGAAAAACAACCCCAATTAATTACTCAAAATAAAAATCAGAAAATAAAAACACTGACAGATCATCTTAAGAGAAATATTTTTCATAAAACAATATTGATTACTAAATTACATATGTCAAAAAATTTGCAAAAAGACGTAATTAATTGTAATTAATTTGTAATATGTGGGCTAAACATTTCACAAATTTTACATGATGATTTTTTATTATTTGAGTGACTAGTAATAAAGGAATATATTAAAATTTTCTTTTCAAGGAAGTTACGCCACCAAAATCTAAGAGCTTTATATTTTTTACACGGAATTTCAATAGTTCATATTTTTTCTGGAGACTTTAGTGGCACAAATCTTAAATTTATACCATTGGGTGGCATAAATATATATATATATATATAGCATCATTTGAGTAGTGTTTCTGTATTTCTCCCTTTTTGTTTTTCTTTGATTAAGCCAGCAATATTATTTACCTCATAGATAGTGTTTCATGAGAGTAATCACTACAAGAAAAAGGGCTTTTCGTAGCGGTTAGTTATAGCGTTTTTTAAAAAACGTTACTGTTTTAGTCTATAATAGCATTTATAAAGAGTTATAATATATATATATATACATATATATTAAAATTTGTTGACATTTTGACTGATTTGTTTTATATATATTTAAAAATATATAAAT
>NW_010360739.1:132663-132886 GCF_000414095.1 Morus notabilis | reverse complement strand
AATGCGCGCAAAATAAAAAAACCAGGGAAAGGAAAAAAAAAAAAAAAAAACCTCTCATTCTCCCACACTGTCGAATAGTCATTTTACCGGCCAAGGGAAACAACCTCATTCTCCCATACGGTATTGTGATCACTTTCCCCAAAATTCCTTAAGTTTCCTAAGTTATTTTTGGTAGATATATATATATATAAATATATATTAAAAAAACATGAAATATTTTAGC
>NW_010360739.1:128531-129777 GCF_000414095.1 Morus notabilis | reverse complement strand
AATATGGCCTAAATCATGTCCTTGGTAAATGGTTAGTCTAGGATTTCACCTCAAGAGTGTATCAAATAAGTTTTAGAGTTTGTGAGAACTAAGCACTGAACACATGTACAAAATTTGTCTCTAGAAATAGCTAAATTGGATTAGAAAACTTTAAATACTTACAGTTGTAGCCTTGTCTGAGTATGCCATCGCTTTCCCAATAAAATGTGCTCCAAATTCAAGGTTATGGATCGTGAAGACTACCCGAGCTTTACTAAGACCATAATGCATATAATGGTCCTTAAATAACCAAGTAACTGGTGCACTAGACCAATCATGGCAATGAAGTATATCCTGTCAATACAAAATATATATATACATATATATTAAAATTTGTTGACATTTTGACTGATTTGTTTTATATATATTTAAAAATATATAAATGTACAGATTACAATTACATTGGGCAGGCATTGGAAATAAATTTTCTAATTTTCCCGCTCGCTCCCTCCCCCCGTTTTCTTTTTTTTTTTTTTTTGCTCTGAAATGCGCGCAAGATACGAGAACCAGGGAAAGGAAAAAAAAAAAAAAAAAAACCTCTCATTCTCCCACACTGTCGAATAGTCATTTTACCGGCCAAGGGAAACAACCTCATTCTCCCATACGGTATTGTGATCACTTTCCCCAAAATTCCTTAAGTTTCCTAAGTTGTTTTTGGTAGATATATATATATATAAATATATATTAAAAAAACATGAAATATTTTAGCAGATTTTGAAAGTAGTTTCCCCCCAAATTTTCATTTTACTCGCAAATATTTTGGAAGCTTTCAGATCAAAATTAAAATTTACCACTGCATGAGAGAAAGAAGTAGAACGCGGGTAAGTTGTGGAACTAAGAGAGAAGAGCTTTGAAAGCAAAATCTACAAGTGGGATACAACCATAAACCATTCTCAGAGCACAGCTATCCTTCAGAAATTAGCCCCACAAACGAACATCACACATTCCACCACCAACTGCCATCTCCCCATCTCTCTCTCTCTCTCTCTCTCTCTCTTCCCAAATTCTCTTCTACGCTTATTCATCAGCATTAAAGGAGAGAGAAAAACGTGAGAGACTCACGACGGAAGAAGAAATGCGCCGCCGTCAATTCCGATCACCTTTGGCCAACCCATAGTGATCCGAGATCAAATCCAAGAAGCCCATGAGGTGATCTACAAACCCCCCACCCCCACGCCGCCCGATTCCCCGCCGATCGGCATTTCAG
>NW_010360739.1:111397-128448 GCF_000414095.1 Morus notabilis | reverse complement strand
AGTGATCCGAGATCAGATCCAAGAAGCCCATGAGCCGATCTACAAAACCCCCATCACCACGCCGCCCGATTCCCCGCCGATCGGCTGTAATTTCAGTTTGAAATTCCTGGCCACCGCACCTTCCAACACAGTTTCCGGCGCCTTCTGACGTCTAATCCTTCGGAAAGTGCTTTCTTTGGACTCCTCTCGTTGAGCTGAACAAATCCATACCAATTTTGCTGCCATTGGTCGCCGGAATAGTTTCGACCACCTTCGGAATAGTTTCTGAAGTTGAACGCCATTTGTTACTTCATTTGCCAGATTCACTTGTGTAAAAGGTAATTCATCCTTTCTCTTAGAATTTTATTCAAATTTCTTGTTTGTTTGTTTGTTTGTTTAAGTTTTGAACAAACTCTAATGTGATTCACAGTTAATTGATTTAGTCAGAAAAGTGTTTTTTTGGGTTTCAAATTAGAGATAATTGTTACGGTCAATGTTAATGTTTGTAGCTTACAACAACTACTGCATTACAATCTACATTGATGTGACAATTTTGACACCGCATGCCATTACCATTTGCCATTTCTTACAGGTTTCTGAAAATATGCAGCTTTTGGTAATCTTGATTCTTGTTCCTGTAATGGGAAACGACTGATTTTTGTTTCTCTTTGAAATTCTTTAGTTGTAGAAGAAAACCACATCTGTGATATGCTCAAAGACACCAAGTTATGTTATGTTTCTTTGGGGGCTTTTTCACTCTATTGGTTCTGTAAGTTTATTCCACCGTTTGGTACCTCTTCAACCATAGTATTATTGTGGTGCTTATAACTGGTTTTGGGAATTCCTGTTATTTGTCATTATACTTGTATAAGGTTGCGAGAACCATTCATGTTCAATCCTGGAGGCTAAAATTGCTGTGGATGTTGTACTACGACTTAAGGTAAATTCATTAATTCACATCTCGCAAGAATTTCAAAAATTATTTCGAAATGAAGCTAAATGGTGGTCCTTGTTTGTAAAATTGTGATTTACTGTGCAGTTGGTACAATGTTGCATGTAATTGTTTTACTTTGTTGTAAAACTACTTGAGCTCCAATTTTCTGCTCATATTGTTTGACAAAAATCTTGGCAATGATAGGGAAGCACTAACTTAGAGGCTATTCTGATCATAAAGAAGCCTTGGCGAACCCTAAAAGATTCATTTTTAAATGAAGGGTGGGTTATGTAGAATTTATTTCTTATGTTCTATTTTCATGTTGCAATTGAACTTGCAGTTAGTCTCATGTTTATTACAAGACGCATATACCTTTTCTTTTTTATAATTTAATTCTTTTATTTTTATAAAATAGGCTTTACATATATAAATATATATATATATATGTACGTATGTATATGTAGATATCTTTAAGTACTTTAGAAGCTAGGCGACATTTGATAGAAAGTGCTCTATCTTTAAATTTCTTGATTGGATTAGAGTTCTATATTAATTGATGGTGGTCCATTCTTGCTAATATACTTATATGAGAGAAAAGGTTCAGAAGATAATAGGTCATGACATAAGCTGCTTTGTTAACTGACAGTTGATTTACAATTTTCCAGAGGAGCTCTTTGCAGATGCTGGAATACTTGCAATTGAACATGCTGATTTTGCATAATTTCAATGACCATTGTTTTTTTAGTTGTAATACAAGTCCTTTATGTAGTACTCTGCTTATGCTTATTTGTTTTAATCCAGGGAGTGCTAAGAATGTCTACTACTAGGAAAAGGAAGTTATGTAAAAAGGGATTTGCAATTGAAGATAAAGACCGGCAATTAGTTCTTGACTCACCAGTAAGGAATACTAGAAGCTATGCAAAACTTTGAAGGGGTATGAAAACCCTCTACTTAGTACTAATTTGTTTTAAGCATACCATTATATGTAGACTACATGCTCATATACTTAAAAGTATTTAGGTGTAGCTGTGAAGTATCTATAATCTTTAGTGTAGTTTCTCAACGATTTTGACGTAGCTTCTCAAAGGTTAGTATTCTTTTATCTCTGACTCTCATGATTGTATGTCCATTACTGAAAATGTGACATACTTTGGACATTAGAATTTTAATTGTGTTGTTACTTGGCAATCAAGATGAAATTTGTTTTGCTGGACTAATTTTGTGACAGGTCAATAGTTGCTTTGCTGAGGAGATGACCTTTTTGTTGGAGCATTTTGTCAAGATGCATTATTTACTTAACCATTTTACTTGGCTAGACGTTTTGGATACTTTGATATCTCTAGCTATGTCAATTTTATTTTCTGATTTGTCTTTAATTTCTTTCTTGTTCTTTTTTTTTTGGGTGATAGTATCCCAACGAGTCACCTCAGATTAATCTTATAGAGTCAAAGGGTCTTGATGAACAAAGGCAAAAGCTTTTAGTGACTTACATCCGAGACAAAGTGAGTGAACTATCTTCTTGTTTAATGCTCATGGAATTTGACTTGGGAAATCATTTCAGTGGGGTATTATTTGAGAAATTGACGGGTTGAAACGATATAATATAACTAAAGATTTTGGAGTTATTCAATTATAGATGATAGATAAATTAATGCAATCCCACATTGATTTTAGGCAGAAAATGCGTCTTTGAAATCATTAATGGAGTCTTGAAATCTCTTCTTCTGTCACCTTTCTCATATGAGAATATTTTATGGCTATGTTTCTAAACCTATTTTACTTTCCTAATTATACAGGTTTAACAGTGGAGATGACTTTTTTGTTGAAGCATTTTGTCAAGATGGAAAGATTTACTTCACCATTGCACTTAGACGTTTTGGAGATGACTTCTCTGTTTTCTTTACTTGTTTTGAATGTTAAAGTTTTGGACACTGTATGAATTATGTTGTAGACGTAATTTTATTGACAGCTTGGTAGATACTGATAACAATTGATATGTTGAATGTTTTTATGTTTTAATTTGAATGTTCCTATTTAGATATATCACATATCTCGGAATTACTATTTATTTGAATGAATTCAAAAGGATATTAATAATAATTTTAAAAAGTTACAACAGTATGAACATAACAAGGAAAAAAAGTTATTAATCTGTATTGTAGCTATGATAAAGAGCTGTAAGAGGATGAAAATAACTTTTCTTACACGCTATAATACTTCAATTCTATAGCGCTTTTTATAACTCTCTTGAAACGCTATGTTTTCTTAGAACCTATAATAGCGCCCGCTGTCCTAGCGCTCTAAAAAGCGCTATTGATAGTGATTAATAGCGTTTTTCGTCAGCTACAAAAGGCCTTTTGTGATGTAGTGTAACTTGATCGTATAAAACATGTTGAGGTGAACAGGTTCTTCATCAAGGAGAAATTAAAAGACAAAACACTGGAATTACCCAAGATCAGATCAGAAGATCAATTGGAAGATATTCTCACAAAGGTAGTCTCAAAACAAACATTGACAAAATTTTTTGAGCATGTGAAATATCTATGCACCAGTTTAAAGGAAAATGTTGAAAAAGTCCACATGGTTAGAAGAAAAAATTGCACCGCCTACATCTGTAGCCTCCAACAACTCTTGACCTCCGTTCCGTGATTAGTGGATCGGTGAATGTAGGCCCCGTTCATTTCGCCGATTCGAGTTTAGAATTCGAATTTTGCTACAGTAAAAAGCTCTCAGAAACAGTCACATCTAACTTTTTTGCTACAGTAAAAAGCTCTCACACAAAATTACATCTCAACTCGAATTATAAACTCGAATCAGCGAAGTGAACGGACCCGTAATGTGTTTTATTCCATCCAGCGTCCACCTAATTTGAGATTTTTATTTATTTTTTGTTAAGGTAGAAATTTCCAATTTTACCCTTTAAAAGTTAGGTCACGTGAGTTGCACTGCACATATCATTTCGTTTGAAACGACAATGATTTTATTTTCGTTCTAAAACAACAGTGAACCCCCCAACACCCTCTCACATTTCCCTCTTTTCTTCCTCTGTTTTCCGGTGAAGGGAATTCGGCATAACCTAGCAACGGCTTCGGGATCGTCATCAATCAACTCTCTCTCTCTCTCTCTCTCTCTCTCTCCTCCTCCTCCTCCTAACAGGTAACTCTCTCTCTCTCTCTCTCTCTCTGCTGCTCTCTGTTGCTTTCAATCAACACCCATTTCTTTGAAATTCATTTGAACTCCCCAAAACTTTCTTGTTCAGATAATGATTCATATTAGATTGGTGTTTACAATAAGGGCCTAGAAAATTCTCTTCATTTTGTTTGGTTCAAAGTGAAATGAACGGAAAACTTAAAATGGGAATTTAGTCAACGAATTGGGTGATTCTGTTCTGTTCGTTCGTTTATATTTCATTCAAATTGAGATAAATCCCACTTTCTCTGTCCTTTCTTTGAATTTCTAGTTTCCCAATTTGGTTAATAGCATTTTTGCCCCAGCTGTATGTGTTATAGAATTTGGCTCAACTATGTTCCACTATTGTTGTACTATTTTTCTCTTCCACATCAAGACTACTTTTTTTTTTTTTTTTTTGGAATTTAAAGTTTAAACTCTTTCGGAATCTAACGTTAGCAATGGGTATTGAATTGAAATTAGTGTTAATTTATTTGGCCCCTTTGGTTACTTTCTAGGATTATGTTTTGTTATAGTTGTTATAGAATACATTGACTATACTTTTCATTTGTTCCTAAATATATCAGTTTGCTTGATAAACTGGCGCACTTTTAGCTCAATTCAGCTTCTTTGCGGTCACAATCCTGGGACTCCAATGTTTTCAGTCTTTCTGGTGACCCAGAAGCGAAATGAACTGAATATGTCAAAGGCTGATTGCTGATTGTTAGTGTTTTTTTTTTTGGATTTTACAGTAATTTATTCAAGTGAAACCCGGCTGGCATAATTTCTTTTGTCAATGTATGCTTTTCCTTTTTGTCATAGTTTTTGTTAAGCTCAGTTCTCAAATTACCAAAATAAAGTAACTGAAGTAAAATCTTGCAGATGGGGGAGCTGGCAGCTGAGAAGCATGTCAAATATATCATATCCGTTGAAAAGGTCCGTTCTTTTCATATTAGCCTCGCACATATTATACAGACAGAATACTTTTGATTATCTGAAATTCTGTGAAATTTCTTAAAACCAGAAGAAAGATTCGTTTGAATCGGTGGTGATGGAGCATTTGAGAATCAATGGGGCATACTGGGGACTGACCACTCTCGACTTATTAGAAAAGCTACATGCCGTGGATGTCGATGAGGTTGTTTCATGGATAATCAGCTGCCAGCACGAGTCAGGTTTGTATAGAGGCATTTTGGATTTTTGAATAAACTTAAATAGATCAGTTCGATTGTTTTCCAAGTGAGAATGATACAGTTGCAGGATTTGAAAATGATTATGGGTAATACTGTAGACAGAGTGGTTATATATTCCTTTTCTTTTTTGACGGTACAGGTGGTTTTGGTGGTAATGTTGGGCACGACCCACACATATTGTATACCCTAAGTGCTGTGCAGGTTTTGGCGCTTTTTGACAAGCTTGCGATTCTAGACATAGAAAAGGTTTCAAATTGTATCCTTTATCTTATTTTTTGGGGGGATTTCAAATGATTTGTTATGATTTCTTCAGATGCTATTACTTTTGCTAGTTTCAATAGGGATAAGTGAACATCAAAAGAGCTTGTGGTTTAAAATAATCATGTTAGGCATTGTTAGTTTAGTTTTTCTTGTGTTACTTAGCTTGTATGTCAGATGTTGCTGGGCTACAAAATGAAGACGGATCATTTTCTGGGGATGAGTGGGGTGAAGTCGATACTCGGTAGTCTATTCATTCTTTTATCTTTTTCCTCATGCTTTTTTGAAGTTACTATTCCTTGACCCTTTTTTTTCACTTTTTTGAGTTTTCTTTCAGATTTTCTTACATCGCTATATGCTGCCTCTCATTATTGTGTCACTTGGATAAAATCAATGTGGAGAAGGCTGTGAAGTATATTGTCAGTTGCAAAAACCTCGATGGTGGATTTGGAAGCACACCTGGTGGGGAGTCTCATGCAGGGCAAAGTAAGATATATGTTATTGCAATTACATTATGTGAACTTCTGCTTTTGAACTTATGACGTCGTATACTATTTGTGATGTGTTAGACTTCCATTTTCCATGTAAAATTTAGTCATGCTTTCTCACCATCATAATTTGCTATATTTAACATCAGTCAATAGCTACAGCCTATGCTTTTTTGCCGTAAGTGCAGTTTTCTGTTGTGTTGGTGCTCTTGCTATTACGGGGTCTCTGCACCATGTCGACAAGGACCTTCTCGGGTGGTGGTTATGCGAGCGGCAAGTCAAATCTGGAGGCCTTAATGGGCGCCCGGAGAAACTTCCAGATGTGGGTTGTCGATAGTGTTCTTATCTAAATAAACCGTAGAATTATTCAAGTCTTATCGAATGTTTTGCATTTCACCAGGTCTGCTATTCATGGTGGGTTCTTTCTAGCTTAATCATAATTGACAGAGTGCATTGGATCAACAAGGAAAAGCTTGTTAAGTTTATCTTGGACTGCCAGGTAGAATTTCTAACTGCATGGGCTTCTTGATCATTCTTAACATCATCTTGATAATGATATTATGGGTGATTTCACTCTTATCTCCAAAGATTACAGTTCATTGTTATAATCTCAGGACACGGAAAATGGAGGAATCTCAGACAGACCAGATGATGCAGTTGATGTCTACCACACATACTTCGGTGTAGCTGGTAACATTACTTTATCTTTTCCCTTCTCCCTTCTTTCTTTTACCTCGGAATTTCACACGCCACTATTTCCAAAAGGTTACAAGTCTGGATTGTGGATGTGATTTTTGCTCTGTATATTTTTACTTCTTAGAAGTACCTCCAAACTAATTAGGTAACATTTCATTGTTTTGGAAAAGGAATCCTTCCTTTTTCTTGTTGTCTTTGCCAAAGGCATTATGTATTCCAATTCCAGCATACCAGGACGGGTCATTAGTTGTGTACTGGATTTGTTATCATTTGATGTTGGTTTACATTATTAACTTTATATTACCTCTCTTTACGACATCTACAAATTTTCCGTCCCTTATCGATGCAGGACTTTCTCTCCTTGAATATCCTGGGCTGAAAGCCATAGACCCAGCTTATGCTTTGCCAGTTGATGTTGTGAACAGAATCTTCTTGCTCAGATAAGGATCCTGAAGAAATGATATGAAGCTGTTTTTTCTTTGCCATATTGCTTTCTAACCTTCTGACCAAATTGAACTTGTAGAAAAGATCGAATAGAGATATAATCTGTTAGCATTGGGCTTGTATTGAAAAAGAAAAGAAAATTGCAATAGGGTTATGAAGAAATGAAACTAGAAAGATGGTTTTGGAAAGCAATTTCTGTGGATGTAATACTTTTAGAAATAAAAGTAAAAGGTCGTACCATAAAGGAATGGAGCACAACAGGTTACATTATTACAAAAGAAAAGATTTAGAACTCCAATTTCAATATGAACTAGTGATCAGTGTCTGAGTTCACCTATTTTTAAAGCATAACACCGGTTCTTTTTGAAAAATGAAACGTTAACATAGAGTTGATGTTAGTTTTAAGTTAGAAGATTCAATTCTAGAAAAGTTGTCACTCGTCTAAATATAGATATTGAGATAGAAAATACACATTAACTTTCTTATCCATCCGTTCT
Organism: Morus notabilis; assembly: GCF_000414095.1. Classification (NCBI taxonomy): domain Eukaryota; kingdom Viridiplantae; phylum Streptophyta; class Magnoliopsida; order Rosales; family Moraceae; genus Morus; species Morus notabilis. The sequence goes on along the minus strand of NW_010360739.1, from coordinate 120,791 downwards.
GACTTATATTTCTTTAAAACATAAATAATTGATATGTAATTATGTATAATGAAAAACAACCCATAAAATTTGATTCTTCTTCAAGCATATTTCCATTTCATCCAACCGAAATCAATTATCTCTCGGTTCCAAAAGTTCTTTCAGTCCTTGCTGAAAGGAAAATAAATTGAGCAAAGAAAGCTACTCAAATAACAACAACAATGGTTAGAGCTCCACGGTCCACGCTCCAAGTGCATAACATTAAACAAACCTAAGATCAAGAGGAGCAACTAAAAAAACCAACCTTCCTTTTGTCCCTCTGTAACCTCCCAAAGAGCCTAATTTGCCCCTCCTTGGTCGGAACTGCCTTGTCGGTACGTGTGTGAAGATTCACAGAGGGCAGCAAGCAGCGGCACTCAGGGTATTGGCCGGTGAGATCGCTCTTCCCCACCTCCCTCCAACGTTATGCACCAGTTTCGAAAGAGGGAGAGGATGGATTCTCCTTTTACACTACTTTTGGCTTCCTAATTTCGTGTTAAGTTTTATAGTAGTTTGTTTTTAAAATTAAATAAGGTTTTACATTTATTTAAAAAAAAATTATATCAGATTTTATTCTGAGAAACTTGTATTAAAGATCATATAAGAAAATTACCTAAATACCATTATATCATGCACAAGGTTTTTCTTTTAATGTTTTGTTTTAGTTTTTAGAGAACTGGTGTTACTTTTTAAAAAAGCAGGATTAGAGTGTTGTACGCATCCTAATTTAAAAGGAACTTTTGTAATTAATCTAAAAATTTATGAATTTTGTTTTACGAAACTGCCAAGTACCCCTTGTTCGGAGTTGTTTCTGTCCAAGTCTCTCTTTCATTGTATAAACAACTCAACTTGCTGACTGTGCCTGGAATCAGAATGATGGTCGATTAGGGGTTTACTAACTGTCGGAGATCGTGGGGCAACGAGGGAGATATGAACCGTTAAACAAAGGAAATAACAAAGAAAATGACATCGTTGAGAAAAGATGAAGAAACGACAATAAATGGACATTAACTTCCAAGTTATTGAAGAAACGACAAAAACCTCCAAGTTATTAAAAAAAAAAATAATAATAATAATAATAATAATAATCATAATAATAATAATCATAATCATCATCATCATCATCATCATCATCATAATAATAATAATAATAATAATATTATTATTATTATTATTATTATTATTATTATTATTGTTATTATTAATCTTTAATCTTTAACGTAAATAAAACAACCAAAAAGTTACTCTCCTTTTGACTTGTGGCATCACAAAAGACTTTACACATGGTATCACCTTTTTGTTTTGTTTTCTTTTCCTTTTCAAATATTTTCTTTTTTTTTTTCCTTATTTTTTTTCAAAGTTCCTTTACAATTTAATTTTATTCACAATGTGTTTTTTTAAGTTTTCTTCCTCACTCTACACTTACTAAAATAATTTATTTTAAATATATTTACTAAAATAATTTATTTTAAATATATCTCTATTTTAAACGTTGCTTTGCAGTTTAATCATTTTTTATGTATTTCTCAAAGGACTTTTTTCTTATCACATGTTTACCTTTTTTTCTAGATGGTACTTTTAATTACTATTTATCTCATAAATAAAATTATTTTTATTTATCTCCGTTTAAAAATTTTCTCCCACATATAAGGTTACTTAATATTCTTTTTAAAAATGTGGTTCTCATAAAATATATTTTTTTAATTAATACACGTGTGTAGTGCGTGATTTCAATGAGTAATAATAAAGACATAAAAGGACACTAACTTAAAACCAACAAACTCTCGTACAAATGCGAGGTATGACAAGCAACCACATCTCTCGTCAAGCACAATAATAATGATGATAACTTTAAAAGACCACATCTTTAAAACGATAAGAGCTCATAAAAGAAATCTCATAAATAGAAATGTAATCTCCTATTCTATTCGCTAAATGATTAGAAGATCCAATTTCTTCATTTTACATTATATTATATCATACGAATGTAATGAATGAATTATTGAGTAACTAATATGAACAACAACATGCACGGAAACATCAATGTTCTGCGCTCTCTATTGCTCTCTTGCTCTAGAGTGGTGTCCTAACTCGTTTAGGTTTTCCAAGCTCGGTCTTGTTGCTCAATGAGAGAGTCTTTACGTGAAGAAGCTGATGTCTCACCAGACATCATGGAGCAAAGGGGAACTAGACAGGCACCGCCTGGTGGAGACGAGGAGATGTTCCTTGATCTGGTTCCGTCGTTGGAGCTGAGTGATTCCTTCTTGAAAAAAGCTCTGCTTGGCAAGGTAATCTCTAAAAAGACTATTCCTAACTCTCTGTTGCGTAATGCCCTCTCTGGGATTTGGGGAAAACAAAAAAGTTGGAAGCTTGTGGACATAGGAAAGGGGGTTCTGGCCTTTTTCTTTGATAAAGAGGAAGATTGTCAAAGTATCTTTGAGAATTGACCTTGCAATGTGCAAGGAGCTCACATAAATCTCAAGAAATGGCCGGAGTCTGGGTGTTTGGAAGATGAAGATTTCTCCACCACTACATTCTGGGTCTAAGGCTCACGGGCTCTTGGTCTTTTACAACTCGAAGGACAATGTGACGCGAGTTGCAAAGAAGGTGGGGATTGATGGATCAGAGTTCCAGGTCTGGAAGTTTCCAAAGAACTCCCATCACAGATTTATGAGATTCAAGCTTAGTGTATACTTTTGAACCTCTTGTACGCTCTCTTGTACGCTCTCCTTTGAATTCCTTGTCATTGCCACTCCAAGGAAGAAGGCAGGGAATGGGGTTGCAAAAGAGGAAGCGAGGATTCAGCCAACGAAAGAGGCAAGTTCTGATATGTAGCTCCCAACATCCAAATGAGGGTGATTTCCTGGAACTGTCACAGCCTCACGAGGCCGTCAGCAGAGAGGGCTCTTCGAGCCCTAATTCGGTCCCATAACTCAGATGGGATCTTCTCAATGGAAACCAAGGTCTAGAAGCGACAAATGGATGTGCTAAGGAGAAGGTTGGGATTTTTTGGTGCTTTTTTCATCTCCACAGAATGGATAGCGGGGGGTTTATGCTTCATGTGGAAATTGGGAATCAATGTGAAGATTCTAGAAGTGAATAGACATGTCATCACAATGAGGTTTAGAGATAATTCAAATTATGCTTGGCTAGCTTTCTTTTGTTACGGTCCTCCCTATGCTCAGCGCAAGTCCTTATTTTGGGAAGAAATGGCGAAGAGAGTATTAGAAGTCAATATCCCGTGGATCTATCACCATTTCAATTGGCATTATAGGCTTTCCTGAAGCAAGGGACTGATTGCCCATTTCCACTAGGGCAAGCTGCACGGAAGAATGCGCAGTTAGGGGAATATCCGTTGTTATCTCTTCCAATTCCTTATCAGCGAAAGTTTTCGGACAAGAGCATTTGATTTGGGCTGCATGGGGATGTTTCATACATGGTGCAAGGGTCATGAAATTAATTCATTGATCAAAGAGAGGTTGGATAGAGCGATTTGTAGCAATTGTTGGTCTATCAAGTTCCTGAAGACATGTGTTAAAAATCTTCTAAAATAGGAGTCAGATCATGCGCCAATTGTGTTGGATACCATATTGGAGAAGGAAGTGTTGAAGTTCCCCTTCCATTTTTTTGAAGCTTGGTCTAGGGACCCATCCTACAGGGAGGTCATTCGTGAAGCATGGGACATGGATATCAAGGGAGCCCTTAGTTTTTAGTTGGTTTGTAAACTCCATAGCACTTGGAAAGCCTTGAGGTGGTGGAACAAAACCTGCTTCGGGTTTTGTTAGGACAGATTGAAAGTCCTAAATAGAGAACTTAAGCAGATCCAATCCCTACAACCAAGTCAGGAAAATTTAGAAGCCAAAGCCTCCATCCAGATGGAGATATTCAAAATTTAGGAAAGGCGGGAGAGCATATGGAGGCAGAAGTTGAGCGAAACGTGGTTGGCAGAAGGAAACTGAAACACAAGATTTATTAGCCATATCGGAGTAAGCGAAACCATGTCTGGACATTGAAAAATGATGCTGGAGATGTTAGCATTTATGCCCTTAGGAATAAATGTAACGATGTTCTTTAAAACATTTTGACTATTAATAAAGACTTATTTATTTCATATATCCATGTATTGACCTCTTTATGTTAATATTAGTTGAATGTATGATAAGCAAACTGAAAGTCTGAGAATGTCATTTTAAATCTTTAGGTCATGCATGTAATGAGAAGAACATGTAGAAGTGTCACGTCCCCCAAACGGGGTGGGTGACGTGGAGCTCGATTAAAGGTTAATAAAGCAGATTCCCAGATGAGCCCCACTTAACTCCATTAAAATATAAATAAGTTACAGAATCTCGAACCTCTGACAACACACAAGGCTCCACCCACAGGATATATGGCATTGTACATACATGAACATGTAAATAATCAATTACAACAGACATCAACCACAGTATAGTAAATCCAAATATTACATGAGTTTACAGAATTCTCAATTCCTTAGGGGTTTAATACATTTAAAACATAAAACGTGAGTGAAAGGCCCAGTAGGAATAATTTAAAATGACTTAAAAATAAATGAATATATGAATGTGCAAGTAGATAAATAAATGGGTAATTGAAATAAATAGACATTCAGTTCCGACAGACAGCCGGAACCTCACATCATTTTTCTCAAAGGAAATAAATGTAAAATCTCCATATTATAGGCTTTAGCAAGTAATTAGTACAAATTACTTACCTACCCAAGTGCCTCGCCTACCCGGACCGAGTTTCGGGTTCTGCCCCCGAAGATGCACTCTTCGCATCCTATCTAGGCTTACAGCAATAGACTCTCTTAGCAGTTCACAAGATCTCTTAGTTTAAGAAATCATTCATTAACTTTCTGAAATCATTTTTATGACCTCCCGAACTACTCAAGCCGCGGGCCCCATGACTGGGCAAGCCATGAGGTTCCATGAACTAAACAAGCCATGGTTTTCAAAGAGTTTTTCTTTCGCAAACCAACCCCTTTCTTTAAAACATTTCCAAGGCCAAAATTCTTTTTGAAAATCAGGCTCACAAGGAAAAAGAAGAGGAAATCCTACCTCGCACTATCAAACCTGGGACTAGCGTTGCCTTTTTCCGGTTTCCGCTTCCTCAAGCCCCTTCAGTCTGAATCCTCAGTGATCACTGATACAAGACAACACTTTGGGATCAATTCTCATTCCTAAAGCAATCAAATCTCAATTTCCAACCAAGAATTTCCTATTAGTGTGCCCTAATCCATTTTCATGTTTCAAATTATCATTCCAAGGGTTTTCAATCTCAAATCAAGGATTCAAGAAGTTAATCCATTTATCTCAAGTCCCTTAAATGAAGCTAATTTGGGTTCTCCCCGAAAACAGGGGTCAAAACAATAATTTCAGGCAAAACAGGGTCAAACCTCGTGTCGACCGGTCGACCGGTGACAGAATAGTGCATCACCACCGGTCGACCGGTAGTGTACAATCCGGTCGACTGGACAGGTCGACCGGTCAGGCCAATGCAATCCGGTCGACCGCACCGGTCGACCGGTTACCATGTGATCCGGTCGACCAGACAAGTCGACCGGTGGCACTAGCTGCGCGAGAGAAGCTCGCAGAAACCAGTCTAAAACCTACAATCTCAGTCCCAAATCGAAATATTTCAAAGAAAAACCACTAGATCCGGGTTCTAGGTCCTAAAACAAGTCCAAAGAACCCAAGATCTCCAATTTCTACCATGGTTTTACTCCAAATCCGTAAAGATTCGTTTCAAACCAAAAATAAGTTTTTTAAATTCAAAATCTTGAGATTCAAGAGAGGTCCTTTTAGTAAACTTACCTCGAATCCTTCTCTTGACGTTGAAAACTTCCTTAAATCTTTCATTGGTTTGAATCTGGTTTGATTTGAGACAAAAACGAGGGAGAGAGAGTGAGTGTGAGAGAACGAGAGAGTGAGAGTGAGAGAGAGAGAGAGAGCACGGGAAAGGAAAGAGAAAAGGAAAAAGAAAGAGAAAAGGAAAAAAAGAAAAAGAAAAGGACATGTGTACAATATTTTTAAAACAACAGTCCAGGAATGCGCCCATACACACTTCTGGGTTAAAATAAATTACTGAGAATAATTTAAATACCTTGAAACTATTTAAATTACACGTCAGAAACATTTATTAATCAAAACTCAATTAATTAAATCATATTAGGCACACTAATAATCTCAATTACCTTAATTAATCTCATTTAATTCTTCAGGGTGTTATAGCTCCACCCTCCTTAGGCAATTTCGTCCCCGAAATTAAGGCCTACCTCAAAGCACAAACAAATGCGGATACTGCTCCTGCATCATCGTTTCAAGCTCCCATGTCGCTTCCTCAACTCCATGGTGCTGCCATAATACTTTCACTAACGGGATCTGACGATGGCGCGGATTCTTTATCTTCCGGTCAAGAATCTGAACTGGTGCCTCCTCGTATGACGCGTCATACTGTATCGGGACGTCAAACCACTAGACTACAGCTTCCGGCTCAGGTTGACATTTTCGAAGCATGGAGACATTAAACACGTCATGTACGTGAGATAATTCAGGCGATAAAGCCAACCAACAAGCCACCACTCCGACTCGTTGCACGATTGGGAATGGTCCCATATACCTTGGTGCAAGTTTCCCTTTCACACCAAACCAAACAACTCCCTTGCGTGGGGAAACCCTCAGCAAAACAAAGTCGCCTTCCTGAAATTCCAAAGGCCTACGCCTTCTATCAGCATAGTTTTTCTAACGACTTTGAGCTGTCAACAGTCGTTCCTGAATCACAGCTATCTTCTCATTATTTTCTTAAATAACCTCCGGTCCAGTACTCAGTCGATCCTCTGGTTCCAACCAACAAACAGGTGACCTACAAGGACGACCATAGAAAGCCTCAAACGGTGCCATACCGATACTGGCCTGATAGCTGTTGTTGTACGCAAACTCAGCAAGATGCATGTATTTCTTCCAGTTTCCACCAAATTCCAGAATACAAGCACGAAGCATATCCTCCAGAATCTAAATTACTCTTTCAGATTGCCCATCAGTCTGAGGATGAAATGTGGTGCTAAAGTTCAAGTCTGTTCCCATGGCTTCCTAGAAACTCCTCCAATACCTTGCATTAAAACGAGTGTCACGATCAGACGTGATAGATTGTGGCACTCCGTGTAGCCTCACGATGTGCTCAAGGTACAATTCTGACAGAATCTTTCGAGAATACGTCGTACGGAATGGTATGAAGTGCGCGGACTTCATCAACCTGTCCACCACTACCCAAATGGCATCGTGCTTCAGCTCAGTTCTCGGTAGCCCCATCAGAAAATCCATAGTGATGTGCTCCCATTTCCATCCAGGGACAGGAAGAGGTTGTGACTCTTCCGCTGTCTTCTGATGCTCAGCTTTAATCCGGAGGCAAGTCACACATTCCGAGACATACTCACGAACGTCTCTTTTCATGCCTCTCCACCAGTACTGTCTTTTTCAGGTCCTGGTACATCTTTGTACTTCCTGGATGTATAGCAAACTTTGATTTGTGAACCTCTCACAGAATCGTCTTCTTTACCTCATCCGCCTTAGGAACAACAAGGCGGTTGTAGAAATACAAGGCTTCATCCTCTCGGATTCTCCAATCCTTGAGTTGCTCTCCATTCTGGATTCGAATCCAGATTCCTTAGAGGTGTGGATCCTGCAATTGATTCTGCTTAACCCGTTGCACCATATCCGGTGTAAAACCCAAATTATACACCATTGCCTGGTTATAATCTTCGTAGAACTGAAGATTATACTCACTCACCACTTCAGTCCTTTTCCAATCTTCCAAAGTTAATGACGCCAGAGTCCCCGCCGTCTTCATGCTAAGGGCATCAGCCACCACATTAGCTTTTCCATGATGATATTGCAGAGTGAAGTCGTAATCTTCCATATACTCCACCCATCTCCTTTGCCTGAGATTCAAGTGTTTATGAGTAAACAAGTACTTCAGACTTTTATGGTCAGGAAAGATCTGAAACTTTGCTCCATAGAGATAACATATCCATATCTTCAGATTAAATATTACCGCTGCCAGCTCCAAATCATGAGTGGGGTAATTCTGTTCATGTGGCTTTAGTTGTCGGGATGCGTAAGCTACAACGCGTCCACCTTGCATCAACACACAGCCCAGCCCACTCCCCGAGGCGTCAGTATATACCTCATACAGCCCTTCACTGTCAGGAATAGTCAAGACTGGTGCACTTGTCAGTCTGACCTTCAATTCCTGAAAAGCACTTTCACATTCGGCGTTCCATTCGAATCTGACTTCCTTCCTCGTCAACCGAGTCATCGGTGCAGCGATGCTCGAGAAGTCCAAAGCTAATGACGCCAGAGTCCCTGTCGTCTTCCTGCTAAGGGCATCAGCCACCACATTAGCTTTTCCATGATGATATTGCAGAGTGAAGTCGTAATCTTCCATATACTCCACCCATCTCCTTTGCCTGAGATTCAAGTGTTTATGAGTAAACAAGTACTTCAGACTTTTATGGTCAGGAAAGATCTGAAACTTTGCTCCATAGAGATAACATATCCATATCTTCAGATTAAATATTACCGCTGCCAGCTCCAAATCATGAGTGGGGTAATTCCGTTCATGTGGTCTTAATTGGCGAGATGCGTACGCTACCACGCGTCCCCCTTGCATTAAGACATAGCCAAGCCCACTCTCCGAGGCGTTAGAATACACCTCATATAGTTCTTCACTATCAGGAATAGTCAAGACTGGTGCACTTGTCAGTTTGACCTTCAATTCCTAAAAAGCATTTTCACATTCGACATCCCACTGGAATTTGACTTCTTTCTTGGTCAACCGAGTCATTGGTGTAGCAATACTCGAGAAGTCTTTCACGAAATGCCGATAGTACCCTACAAGTCCGAGGAAACTATGAATCTCTGCTACATTCTTTGGCCTTTCCCACTGTAGCACAGTCTCGATCTTAGAAGGATCGACAGAGATTCCTTGTCCTAAAATTACATGCCCAAGGAACTTCACTTCTGTCAGCCAGAAGTCACATTTCTCCTTCTTAGCATACAACTGGTGTTCACGAAGAGTTTAAAGAACAATTCTCAAGTACTGTGTAGAATCTAGTTGTGATTTTTTAAGAAAAATCATTTGAACAACAACAAACTTGTAGGCGGAATTTCAAAAATTTTAACATATCCATTTAATTCCAAATTAAATGTAAACCACAACGTGAGATACATGCATGATATATGTTTATAGACAAAGGAATAAAATGACAATCATACCTTTGTGACGATTGAATCAAAAATGACCGCAAGGATCTTGTCTCACTATCTCACGTTCCGAGATGGAGAATTGCCGTGAAACA
>NW_010360739.1:87051-110825 GCF_000414095.1 Morus notabilis | reverse complement strand
CTATTTTTTGATGGTGTTAATACAATTTATCACACGGTCCACAGAATAAATGCATTATTATCCTTCGTAAATATCAGTGATCAGAATGGTATAGAATATTACCGTTTTACCATTCCAATCATTATTTCCTCAACTCCTTTATTTGATTGTGAATAAGAAAGACATATGTTCGTAAGATGTCTCGCACATGTGATGATGTCTTAATCAATGAATATCATCATTGAATACCAGGCCTGGTTTATTTATTCACACACCCATCAATAAAGCATGAGGTGATATTATTTCTTACGAATTCCATATCTGTGAATCACATAACTCCAACTTAATTTTGTCATGATCCCAATAGCCGAATGTTGTTAAAAAACTGTGAACTAATCTCACTGGTGAATCAAAAATCATGAGAAATTAAGTCGAGTTATGTATTCACTTCAGGATTGAGATAATTATACAAATATACTTAAGTTGTGACAATTAGGTTTAGAGTTCTGTAAACGGTTTTTTACTCTAACCTAATCAGTCACATGGTCTATTCAACATGTTGTGAACATGTCTAGATCAACCACAGAGTCCAACTCCCATGCCCCGAGACCAGCATCATATGGTTCGATCTAACAGTCATAATCGGATCCGATTGCCCAATCGATCCTAAGACTGCGAATATCTATTTTAAACTATATCAGAAGAGTTTGTCCGGCAGGGTTTCCCTGACTCTTCTTTCGTTGATAACAGTCTATGGACTAAGCAATATCACTAACACTCTTGAATATGTATCAAAACATAACTTTATTTTATTTTATAAAATCAGCGAAACAATAATGTCTGACATTTGTCATTTCACAAATAACAAATTACATCCTACTTTATGGACACATTTCCAACATACTGCTCATGTTCTTCCCAAGTCTTCGAGTAAACCAGTATATCGTCAATGAAGACAATTATGAACCGATCCAAATATGGCCGAAAAACACGGTTCATCAAGTCCATGAATGCCGCCGGGGCATTCGTCAACCCAAAAGGCATTACAAGAAACTCAAAGTGCCCATACTAAGTTCTAAAAGCAGTCTTTGGAATGTCCTCCACCTTAATTTTCAATTGGTGGTACCCCGATCTCAAGTCAATCTTAGAGTAAAATTGTGATCCACCTAACTGATCGAATTATTCATCGATCCTCGGTAGTGGGTATTTGTTCTTCACAGTTACCCTATTCGATTGACGGTAGTCAATGCACAACCGGAGAGATCTGTCATGCTTTTTCACAAATAGCGCCGGGGCACCCTAAGGGGAAGTACTATTCTGGATGTATCCCTTCTTTGCTAGCTCCTCTAGTAGGTTCCTTAATTCTCTCATCTCCGCCGGAGCCATCCAGTATGGAGGAATGGAAATAGGTGTCGTTCCCGGAACCAAATCAATGCAGAATTCAATTTCCCGATCTGACGACAACCCCGGTAGATCCTCAGGAAATACATCTGTGAACTCATCCACTACAGGGATTCCCGCACTATCTCCAGTTATCTCAGGTTCACCTTCAAAAGCGAGAAGGGAAGAAAAATAGGCTAGATTCCTTCGTCCCCCAACACTGTACTTCAATAGTTATTCTCCTAGGACTGGGTTCGTATCTGCCTGATAAGAAATCACTATTCCAGACTTAGTCATCAAAGTCGCCCTTCTACGGTAGCAATAAACAATAGCACCGTACTCTGACAACCAATCCATTCTGAGTACCACGTCAAATAGACTCATCAGAAGGATAATCAAATCAGCTCTCAATTGCTCACCCCCAATCGTGATTCCACATGATCTACACATACTCAACACCTCCACACATCCCAGTGGGGAGTTCAAAGTCATCAGGACTTCTAAATTCTCTAATTTCAGGTTTAAAGTCTGAACAAAAGAACTTGATACAAAAGAGTGTGTGGCACCTGTATCAAACAACACGTGAGCAAAAGAGTGAGAGATTAGAATCATACCCTCAACCACCGTGTTGTTGGTCTGACCTCCTGAACTGCTTCCTGCCAGGGCATAAGCTTGCCCCTGCACTTTCCCTTTCCCTCTATCACCAACATTAGGCTGTTGGGTCGCTGGCCTATACTATTGTGGCGGAGGTGGTCGTACCGGTCTCGGCGCTTGTGTATACCGAGGTGGTTGATATGTTGGCACAGGGGGATATGGCATCTGTTGTGGCTGATATGGTGGCATATACTGTGGTGGCCCCTCCTGACTGTATGAAGCGTCACTTTGGGCTTGTTGAGCCGGCGGCCGATTAGGACAATTCCTCCTAATATGGCCCACATGCCCACAATGGTGACACTTGGGCCCGTATGGAGCACTTCTGTCACTTACTGACGAACTACTGCCACCGCTAGTCACTCTTCCACCAAGCTGTCCCTGGTTGCGGTTCCTTCTACCACTCTGTTGTAGCCCGCCGGAAGCAGATGGTCCGCTAGAAGCTGAAACTCATCCAGCTAGTTCTTTACTTTGGTGATTGGCTATGCTATCCTGCTCCACCCTAGTAGCAGCAGCCACCAAATCCTAAAAATTCTGAATTCTCAAAGCCACCAATGATCTCCTCACAGAGTTCTTGAGGCCCTTCTCAAACTTAAGACATCTAAGGTGTTCAGATTCCACCAAAGATGGCGCAAACCGGGATAGGTCATTAAACTTGGCCTCATACTCCCTTATAGACATGTCACCTTGCAGCAAAGACATGAATTCCAGCGCTTTTTCATCCCTATAACTCTGAGGGAAGTACTGCTCATTGAATAGTATCTCAAACTGCTCCCAGGTCAGTCCTGCAACATCTATTATTCTCTTGACCTGTTTCCACCAAGTATTTGCTAAGCCCTCCATCTTGTATAACGCAAATTCCACCCAGTATTCATCTGGGACTCCCATAGTACTCAAGTGCTTGACTATGGAGTCAAACCAGAACTCTGCTTCCTGGGGTCCTCTCTCACTATTAAACGTGGGGATAGGCACACGCCTAAATTCTAGGAAGTAACCTTGCTTCCTATCCTCAACTGGCTGCTCATTTTGAGCCCTAGTGGCCATGCCTTGAAAGGCAACATACATGGCATCCAGAAATCTCTGATGCTGTTGTGCCGGTTGATTAGCTGGTCTACGGCGAGGCGCAATTTCCTTTAACTGAAATAAAACTAGACTGTTCAGTGGATTACTGATGTCACACATGTATGTACAATCCTGGGGTTTCTTAACCTAGGGCTCTGATACCACTCTGTCACGTCCCCCAAACGGGGTGGGTGACGTGGAGCTTGATTAGGGGTTAATAAAGCAGATTCTCATACGAGCCCTACTTAACTCCATTAAAATATAAATAAATTACAGAATCCCGTGCCTCTGACAACACACAGTGCTCCACCCACAGGATATATGACATTGTACATACATGAACATGTAAATAATCAATTACAACAGACATCAACCACAGTCTAGTAAATCCAAATATTACATGAGTTTACAAAATTCTCAAATCCTTACATTTTATTCTAGAGGATGATCACAACCCTCACTTGATTCCAATAGCAGCACAACTCAGCTACTCCGTAGCAAATATCCAGCTACAGTGCACCGCTTCTAGAGTCTCCTGGGAGGGGTTTAATACATTTAAAACATAAAACGTGAGTGAAAGGCCCAGTAGGAATAATTTAAAATGACTTAAAAATAAATGAATATATGAATGTGCGAGTAGATAAATAAATGGGTAAGTGAAATAAATAGACATTCAGTTCTGACAGACAACCGGAACCTCACATCCTTTTTCTCAAAGGAAATAAATGTAAATCTCCATATTACAGGCTTCAGCAAGTAATTAGTACAAATTACTTACCTACCCAAGTGTCTCACCTACCCGGACCAAATTTTGGGTTCTGCCCCCGAAGATGCACTCTCCGCATCCTATCTAGGCTTACAGCAATAGACTCACTTACCAGTTCACAAGATCTCTTAGTTTAAGAAATCATTCATTAACTTTCTGAAATCATTTTTATGACCCCGCGAACTACTCAAGCCACGGCCCCATGACTGGGTAAGCCATGAGGTTCCATGAACTAAACAAGCCATGGCTTTTAAAGAGTTTTTCTTTCGCAAACCAACCCCTTTCTTTAAAACATTTCCAAGGCCAAAATTCTTTTTAAAAATCAGGCTCACAAGGAAAAAGAGGAGGAAATCCTACCTCGCACTATCAATCCTGGGACTAGCGTTGCCTTTTTCTGGCTTTTACTTCCTCAACCCCCTTCAGTTTGAATCCTCAGTGATCATTGATACAAGACAACACTTTGGGATCAATTCTCATTCCTAAAGCAATCAAATCTCAATTTCCAACCAAGAATTTCCTATTAGTGTACCCTAATCCATTTTCATGTTTCAAATTATCATTCCAAGGGTTTTCAATCTCAAATCAAGGATTAGAGATGCTAATCCATTTATCTCAAGTCCCCCAAATGAAGCTAATTTGGGTTCTCCCAAAAAATAGGGCTCAAAACAACAATTTCAGGCCAAATAGGGTCAAACCCCGTGTCAACCGGTCGACCGGTGATAGAATAGTGCATCACCACCGGTCCACCGAATAGATTGACCGGTCAGGCCAATGCAATCCGGTCGACCGCACTGGTCGACCGGTTACCATGTGATCCGATCAACCAGACAGGTCGACCAGTGGCACTAGCTGCGCGAGAGAAGCTCACGGAAACCAGTCTAAAACCTACAATCTCAGTCCCAAATCAAAATATTGCAAAGGAAAACTACTAGATCCGGGTTCTAGGTCCTAAAACGAGTCCAAAGAACCCAAGATCTCCAATTTCTACCAAGGTTTTACTCAAAATCTGTAAAGATTCGTTTCGAACCAAAAATAAGTTTTTTAAATTCAAAAACTTGAGATTCAAGAGAGGCCCTTTTAGTAATCTTACCTCGAATCCTTCTCGTGACGTTGAAAACTTCCTTAAATCTTTCATTGGTTCGAATCTGGTTTGATTTGAGACAAAAATGAGGGGGAGAGAGTGAGTGTGAGAGAACGAGAGAGTGGGAGTGAGAGAGAGAGAGAGAGCACGAGAAAGGAAAGAGAAATGGAAAAAGAATAGGACATGTGTACAATATTTTTAAAACAACAGTCCAGGAATGCGCCCATACACACTTTTGGAATAATTTGAATTCCTTGGAACTATTTAAATTACACGTCAGAAACATTTATTAATCAAAACTCAATTAATTAAATCAGATTAGGCACACTAATAATCTCAATTATCTTAATTAATCTCATTTAATTCTTCAGGGTGTTACAAGAAGACTGGAATCTAAAGATGATAGTCTAAATCATATGATCCACAATCGAGGGAAAAAAGTTAGGTGCCTTATTCATGTTAAGATTGTTATGTTGTCTACTTCCTAACGGAGATGGCTTGTCTTGGTTGTCAGAGGTCGGACTCTACGTGTAGAGACATTAATATAGTTTCCAATGGTGAAATCTATATTGGGTCGGACCAAAGTTGAATTGTTTTAATTATTAATTCTGTTTGTATAAAATAATTCACTTTTGATGAATTATATGTGGTCATCTTAATCCTGAGATGGATAATGAACCCGCATGCTTAACTTTTATCCTTTGATGTACCAAAAGGAGACATCCTCACATTATGTAAAGGTATGCTTAATGGTACATTGGGGGTATGATTCGTTGGTTTACAAGTAGCGTTGTGATTATGGGAGCTTGATTTTTATATGTCCATCGGGTGCCTTTGCTAGCTCACATAATTTACTGTAATGATCTGGTGTATTTCCTACATATTGGTAACTTGTGTTATTTCCGTAAAAGAGGTTCAAAGTTAATATGAGATTGGTTAATTAGTTCATGAGTAATTTATCGGGTAGATTAATTGTTAAATTAATTCTACATAAACTAATATATGACTGTTTTGATCAGGCAACTTCTCTATTGGGTTGCTTGAATCAAAACTAAGGCTCTATGCAAGTTTTTCGTGTTGAAAAACTAGGAAAACAAGTTTCTCTAGTTTAGACCGGTCAACCGGTTCATGAAGGACAGGCGGACCGGTGAGTTATAACTTCTCTGTCATAGGTTGATAAGTTGTAACGTGTAGCACATGCTGACGTGACAAAACACACTATGTAAGCGAGATAAACTTTCAAAAACCCAATTTTTACGAAAATATGACATCCTAAACACTATAAATAGCCCATTAAGTCACATTATTCTTTAGATCACTTGAGAGACTTTTTGGGGGCTGTTGGCAAAAGATTCCTGAGAGAAAAAATTGTTTAATTCTCGAGAATAATTTTTCTTTTGGCTCTCTTGTGGTTGGAAGGAATTCTTCAATACCAAGAGGAGATTGAACGACTTGTGCCCACCCGCACTCCGATCGTGGAAACGAGAATAGCAAAGAAAACCAGTTGGTTGGGGCTTTTCCGGTTGCTGTTTGAAACGCTTTGATCTATTAGACGTGTTGTTTCCTAAATCTCTAAAGGTGTGATCTGGATCTTTAGTATTTATGTATAGCATCACGAACATCTTCTTGATTGTCTTTGGCATTGATTTAAAATTTTTTTAAAAATTTCGCTGCGCATTCGATGCCGTATTTTCCAATAATTGGTATCAGAGCTCCTGGTTATTTGTTCATGATTATGCTAAGTACATAGATTTGTGATCTAAAAAATATCTCCTTTATGCTTAAATTGATATTTTAGAGAGATGGCACTCTAGAGTTTCTATATTTTTTTGTTATCATGAATATATGGTGAATGGATGATTACAAAATTATTATTGATTATTATTTATAAATTATCAATGGTATTTGATTATTTAATTTTTACTGGTTATGGTTCCTTAGAGTTTAAAATGGTTGTATAGAAATTTATTCTTGGCAATGTAATTAGATATACGGCCTATCATCGCCGTTAGGGTTTATTTTATTTTCTTTCGTAGAAATTTTGTAAACTGGAAACGGTATAGGAATTTTCATGTAAAATTCTTGGAGGAGATTTATCATGGATCTTGAAGATGGATCTTGAAGATGCAGAATGTAAAGGTATCTAATTTTTCTTGGTTTATAAAATTATTTTGTTTTTTTGAATAAATTGAAAAACTGCTTTGATTTCTGTTTTTTCAGATTTTGGTGACAATTTTTTAAAATTGTCAAAAATTTATAAAATTCAAAAAATCTGGGTTACTGTCGCATAGACACCGATCGACCTCTCTGGTAAGCCGATTAGTGTAAGGCGGTTGATCGGTGGAGTACAACTATTGTGTCACCGGTCAACCGGACCTAAAGTGGCAGTGCACGATTTCACAGTTTTTTGACATTTTTTTAAGAAAACATGAAAAATAATTTTATGATAACTAGAATTTGATCGTGATGAAGAATTCAAGGACAACTGGAAAGATTTAAGATGAAGGATTGATATATGTTTTGTTTATTCTTAGTAATCTTTTTTTTCCTTTTCTCTAGGATGGAACCATAATATTATGGTTATTATTATTATGCTTGTTGCTTAGCTTAATTGCTTTGTATGATTGCATATAATATGGTTTGCTATATATGTGATAACATGTCATGTAGAATAGGGAGTGCCACTCATTAAAATTATTCATGCATATTTTTAACATAAAGCCTTGTTTTCTAAAAGATTGAGTGGGTGAGGGTTTTTGAAGAAAAGACCCATGGCCTCCATCGTTGATCCGCAGGTAACACATGGTGATATCGACCCCTAAGAGGGGGTTAATTATGTACCGGTGTGGATCTCCGAGTGGATAATTTATTGGAACATATTTTATTGTTGTACACCCCCAGGTGGCAATTATAAAATATGGATCAAATAGTTGAAATGATGGTTATACACTCAAGATTAATTTAATTATTAATCTCCCCTAGGAGCTCTGTTAATTAATTAATGGCCAAAGAAAATGATTATCAATATATACTGGATAGAGATTGATCCGGATGGTATATATTGATCGGAGGGGATCTGTGTTTCCAATTAAAGTTTGCATGATCTCCCCTAAGACGCTTACAAAATTTTGAGTTGGGAATTATCGTTGTAAGGTTGTGATTTTTTTTAAGGTTTTGACACACAAACATATTGGTTGCATTATAATATGTATACATTTTTTATTACTAAATATTTATGCAAGTTTGCTTATACTAGATATATGAATGTTTATTGTAGATCAAAATGTCTTCTAGTGCATTATCATCGATACTTAACAAACACACTTTAACTGGTGAGAATTTTACCGATAGGAAAAGGAACCTGAAAATCATCCTAACCTTTGAGAAACGAAATTTCATACTAAACACACCTTGTCCTCCGGAGCGACCTGTTGATGCTCCTAATGAGGGTCTCCTAGCATATCAACGCTAGAAGGACTCTGACGATAAGGCTCGCTGTTATATGATGGCGAGCATGTCCACTATGCTTCAAGTACAACATGAAGATTACATCACTCTGCTTCACGTCGGCTAAGGCCTTCGAGAAGCATGTCGAGCCTACGGGGATGCAGAGCATGTCACATTTACTCACTTAAGTGCAAGTGGGAGAATATTGTTAGCGTTTACGCCCTTAGAAATAAATGTAACGATGTTCTTTGAGACATTTTGAAAATTAATAAAGATTTATTCATTTCATATATCCATGTATTGTCTTCTTTATGTTCATATTAGTTTAATGTATGCTAAGCAAATTGAAAGTCTGAGACTGTCATTCTAAATCTTTAAGTCATGCATATAATGAGAAGAACATGCGGAAGACAGGAATCTAAATATGATAGTCTAAATTATATGATCCACAATCGAGGGAATAAAGTTGGGTACTTTATTCATGTTAAGATTGTTATGTTGTCTACTTCCTCACGGAGACAACTTGTGTTGGACGTCGGTGGTGGGACTCCATGGGTAGAGACATTGATATAGTTTCTAATGGTGAAATCTATATTGGGTCGGATCAATGTTGAATTATTTTAATTAATAATTCCATTTGTATAAAACAACTCACCTTTAATGAATTATATGTGGTCATCTTAATCGTGAGATCGATAATGAACCCGCATGCTTGACTTATATCCTTTGATGTACCAAAGGGAGACATCCTCACATTATGTAAAGGTATGCTTACCGGTACAATGGGGATATGACTCGTGTATGTGTAGATTAGTTATTCATAGATAGTGGAATCCATAGCTCCTATAAAGAGTCAATGATGTCCTCTTATGCATTATCTGTGGATTGAAAAATATGAGCGCTCGGCCATTAGAATACTATGTGTTTTCTAATGGTTTACTATTTGTAATGGTATGAATAGTGGTTTTCTGATGAAGTGGTAATGGAACGTAAGATAAATGTAATCGGGATGGTAAAACAGAACTTGACCTCAAGTCGATTATGGATATCCCATGGGGATGATACACTAATATATTGAGTCATGGATGAGAGCTATTCAGAGCTTTATAAATATGTTTTATAAATCGAAAGTGCAGGTCTAGACTTTTAGTGGAGTAGCGCTAGAGTTTATAATCATGAGACGGACTTGTTGGTTTACAAGTAGCATCGTGATTATAGGAGTTTGATTTATATATGTCCATCGAGTCCCTTTGCTAGCTCACATAATTTCATGTAACGATCTGGTGTATTTTCTACATATTGGTAACTTGTGTTATTTTCGTAAAAGTTGTTCAAACTTAATATGACATTGGTTAATTAGTTCATGAGTAATTTATCGGGTGGATTAATTGTTAAATTAATTCTAGATAAACTAATATATGACTGTTTTGATCAGGCAACTTCTCTATTAGGTTGCTTGAATCAAAACTGAGGCTCTGTCCAACTTTCCTGTGTTGGAAAACTAGGAAAACAAGTTTTCCTAGTTCAGACCAGTCGACCGGTTCATGAAGGGCAGGTCAATCAGTGAGTTATAACTTCTTTGTCACCGGTCGAACAGTTGTAACGTGTAGCGCATGCTGACGTGGCGAAACCGACTCTGTAAGCAAGATAAACCTTGAGAAACCTAATTGTTATGGAAATATGACTTCCTAAACACTATAAATAGCCCATTAAGTCACATTATTTTTTAGATCACTTGAGAGACTTTCTGGAGGCTATTGGCAAAAGATTTCTGAAAGGAAAAATTATTTAATTCTCAAGAAGGATTTTTCCTTTGGCTCTCTTGTGGTTAGAAGGAGTTCAAGAATACCAACATGAGATTGAACGACATGTGCCCACCCACACTCCGATCATGAAAACAAGAATAGTAAAGAATACCAGTTGGCTGAGGCTCTTCCGGTTGCTGTTTGGAATGCTTTAATCTGTCAGACGTGTTGTTTCGTAAATCTCTAAAGGTATGATTTGGATTTTTAGTATTTATGTTATATAGCATCATGAACATGTTCTTGATTGGCTTTGGCATTGATTTAAATTTTTTTTAAAATTTCACTGCGTACTCAATGCTGTATTTTCCAATCGGAGACTGGATCAAGAGTAGGAAGCTATTAGCAGCTGAATCTATGACAAACTTTAATATGTTTTTCTCTTCTACTAACCTTGTTTTGGATGTTAACTTAGAAGAATTATTTGTTGACACTATTTCAAAGGAAGATAATGTAGTTCTATGTCAGATTCCGTCTGTTGAGGAAATTCGGCAAGTGGTATGGAGCATGAATCATCTCAAAGTCCTGGGATCAGATGGGATGTCAAGCACTTTCTACAAGAACTTTTGGAATATTGTTGGCCTAAGCCTAGTTGAGTTCATCCAAGATAATTTCTATTCAGGGAAATTTGTTAAACGCATTAACAAGATGTTCTAAGTTCTCATTCCTAAGAGGGAAAATCCGGAAGGGGTGGACCATTTTTGGCTAATCAGTCTATGCAACTTTGCATACAAAGCCCTTTCTAAACTCCTTACGAAGAGGATGAGATAATGTTTGAAAGATTTGATTTGCCCATTTCAGTCAGCATTTGTACCTGGGCGTTGCATTGTCGAGAACTTGATCTTGGTACAGGAGCTTATCCAAACTATTTAACAGAAGCAGGGACGTGACGGATTGGTTGGAATCAAGATCGAGATAAGCAAAGCCTATGATCGATTAGAGTGAACATTAATTGACCAGGTACTTAAGGGTAACATATTATGTGTTCAGTTTAGGCGCCTTGTGATGGGATGTATCACATTGCCCACCTTTGCGATTCTTCTGAATGGCAGCCCTATGAAGGAATTTTGAGCCTCTCAAGGGATACGCCTAGGGGACCCTCTCTCTCCATTCATTTTCATTATATGCAACAAGGTCCTCTCAAAACTCATAGCCAATAAAGAACATGAGAACAAAGTAAAGGGCATTAAGATCACCAAGACAGCCCTTCTGGTTACCCACTTAATGTTTGCAGATGATACTTTACTATTCTGCCATGCAAAAAGAAAACAAGTTGAAGCTATCTGAGGTTGTGTGAAGCAGCATGAAGCTTGGTCGGGGCAACTAGTTAATAGGGAGAACTCCAGACTGGTTTTCTTGAAGAATGCTTGCTTGATATAAAATAGCATATTCAGGCCTATCTGGGTTTTGCAGAAATGAAGGGGGATGAAAACTACTTGGGCAATCCGTTATTATTATCGAACAATAGAATTAAAGACTTTAAGTTTCTTAAGGAGAGAATCTTTTCTCGATTGGAAGGTTGGAGATGTAAATGTCTGTCTCATGTAGGAAGAACGACTTTGATCAAGTCAGTGATCCAGGGCATGCCATCTTATGCTATGATTACTTTTTGAATCCCATTACAGATCTGTACGGATCTGGATAGGGCAATTAAGAGGTTCTGGTGGATAGGAGATGTGGAGAAGTCGAGATACATGAATATTATAAGCTGGGACAAAATTTGCACTCCAAAGATTTACGGGGGCTTATGGATAAGACGCTTTGTTGATATTAACACAACCCTTCTATGTGAGCTTGGCTGAGCCCTAGCTTCTGGAGCTAGAGGGTTGTGGGTTGATTGTTTACGCGTGAAGTGTTGGAAAATACGGCATCAAGTGTGTAACGGAATTTTAAAAAATTTAAATCATTGCCAAAGCCAACCAAGAACATGTTCATGATGTTATATAACATAAATACTAAATATCGAAATCATACCTTTAGAGATTTAGGAAACAACACTGTTGACAAATCAAAGCGTTCCAAACAACAACCGGAAGAGCCTCAACCAACTAGCCTTCTTTTGCTATTCTCGTTTCCATTATCGGAGTGCGGGAGGGCACACATCGTTCAATCTCCCCTTGTTATTCTTCAACTCCTTCCAAGCATAAGAGTGCTAAAGGAAAAATAATTCTTGAGAATTAAACAATTTTTCCTCTCAAGAATCTTTTGACAAGAGCCCCCAAAAAGTCTCTCAAGTAGTCTAATGAATAATATGACTTACTAGGTTATTTCTACTATTTAGAAAGTCATATACCCGTAACAATTAGGTTTCCTAAAATTTATCTCGCTTACAGAGTCAGTTTCACCACGTCAACACGCGTTACGCGTTACAACCGGTCGATCGGGGACAGAGATGATATAACTCACCAGTCGACCTGTCCTTCATAAACCGGTCGACCTGTCTGAACACGAGATAATTGTTTTCCTAGTTTTTTCAATGTGGAAAACTTGCACAAAGCCTCAGTTTTAATTCAAGCAACCCAATAGGGAAGTTACCTGATCAAAATAATCATATAATAGTCTTCCCATATGAAATAACTCTTAAAACAATAATTCAACCAATTTATCTAGAATTAATTTAACAATTAGTCCACCCGATAAATTACTCATGAATTAAACAATATGAAACATTAATTCAATAAATTTATCTAGAATTAATTTATCAATTAATTCATCTGATAAATTACTCATAAATTAAACAACCCGAAACATTAATCCAACCAATTTATCTAGAATTAATTTATTAATTAATTAACCAATCTCATATTAATTTTGAACCTCTTTTACGAAAATAACACAAGTTATCAATATATAGGAAATACACCGTACCGTTATAGGAAATTACGCGAGCTATCAAGGAGACCCGATGGACATATATAAATCAAGCTCCCATAATCACAACACTACTTGTAAACCAACAAGTCTGTCTCATGATTAAAAACTCTAGCGCTACTCCACTAAAAGTCTAGAGTTGCACTCTCGATTTATATAGCACATTTACAAAGCTCTGAATAGCTCTCGTCCATGACTCAATATATTAATGTGTCATCCCCATAGGATATCCATAATTAACTTAAGGTCAAGTTCCATTTTACCTTCCCGATTATATTTATCATATGTTTCATTACCACTCCACCAGAAAATCACTATTTGTACCATTTCAAAAAGTAAACCATTAGATAACCCAAAGTAGTCTGATGGTCGAGTGCTCATATTTTTCAATCCACGGATAACGTATAAGAGGATATCAGTGATTCTTTATAGGAGCTATGATTTCCACTATCTATGAATAACGAATCTACACATACACGAGTCATACCCCCAATGTACCAGTAAGCGTACCTTTACATAATGTTAGGATGTCTCCCTTTGGTACATCAAAGGATACAAGTCAAGCATGCGGGTTCATTATCCATCTCAGGATTAAGATGACCACATATAACTCGTCAAAAGTGAATTATTTTATACAAACGTAATTATTAATTAAAACAATTGACCTTTTGTCCGACCCAATATAGATTTCA
Source organism: Morus notabilis (assembly GCF_000414095.1). Lineage (NCBI taxonomy): Eukaryota > Viridiplantae > Streptophyta > Magnoliopsida > Rosales > Moraceae > Morus > Morus notabilis. Next base: position 97,094 of record NW_010360739.1, on the reverse strand, counting down.
CCACTAGAAACTATATCAATGTCTCTACCCATGGAGTCCCACCTCCGACGACCAAGACAAGTTGTCTCCGTTAGGAAGTAGACAACATAACAATCTTAACATGAATAAAGTGCCCAACATTATTCCCTTGATTGTGGATCATATGATTTAGACTATCATATTTAGATTCTTGTATTCCGCATGTTCTTCTCATTACATGCATGCCCAAAAGATTTAGAATGACAATCTCAGACTTTCAGTTTGCTTATCATACATTCAACTAATATGAACATAAAGACGACAGTGTATGGATATATGAAATAAATAAATATTTATTAATAGTCATAATGTCTCAAAGAACATTGTTACGTTTATTCCTAAAGGCATAAACGCTAACAATCTCTCACATGCACTTAAGTGAGTAAATGTGACATGCTACATATCCCCATAACCTCGACATGTTTCTCAAAGGCCTTAGCCGGCAGGGCCTTCGTGAACGGGTCATCCCTATTGTCCTCCGATGTGATCTTGCATATTTTCACATGTCGTTCTTCAATAAAGCTCCTTATCACATGATACTTTTTGTCTATGTGCTGACTCATTTTCTAATATCTTAATTCTGTGGTGTTAGCTATTGCCACACTGTTATCACAATACAGTCTTAATGGCTTATCCATACCGGGAACTGGCTTATCCACACCGGGAACTACTTCAAGATCCATTAGAAATTTACGAAGCCACAGCGCTTCTTTCGAAGCATCACTAGATGCCACATACTCGGCTCCCATTGTTGAGTCAGCAGTGCAAGTTTGCTTGACACTCCTCCAAACGACAAAACCACCTCCCAGAGTAAGGATAGAACCCGAAGTCGATTTTGTAGAATCCAAATAGGATTGAATATCCGAGTCTGTATATCCTGGAGGTGTTAGATCCTCCCCGGAATATACTAGCATATAATTCCTAGTCCTCTGAATATACTTGAATATATGCTTGACCGCTACCCAATGGTTAGGTTCTGGATTCGACTGATATCACCTTACGATCCTGACCGGAGTAAATATTCAGTCGTATGCAAAGCATTGCGTACATGAGGGTCCTAACCGCCGAAGCATAAGGTACATTTGCCATGTATTCTCTTTCCTCAGATGTCTTGGGACAATCACTATTCGAAAGAGTAATTCCAGACCTAGATGGTTGCCCACCATTCTTGAAATTCTGCATTGCATACTTCTTGAGAATTTTATCTATGTATGAAGCCTGGGAGAGAGCTATCATTTTGTTCTTTCAATCTCTAAAGATCCGAATGCCCATAACATAATTAGCTTCTCCTAAGTCCCGACATCCTGCGAGATACTTTCCTCAAGATGGATGTTCAAGAACGCCATCTTGACATCCATTTGCCAGATCTCGTAGTCGAGAGCAGCCGCAATAGATAAGAGAATGCATATGGACTTAAGCATGGCTACAGGCAAAAAGGTTTCCTCATAGTTGATACCCTCCATTTGCGAGTATCGCTTAGCTACTAGTCTAGCCTTATAGGTTTTGACCTTTCCATCTGCATTTCTTTTTCTCTGGTAGACCCATTTACACCTAATGGGCTTAATCCCAACAGGAAGATCTATAAGTTCCCAGACTTGGTTAAAATCCATAGATTCCATCTCAACTTTCATGGCTCCTGTCCAGAATTTCACATGAACATCCTCTATAGCTTCTTTGTAAGTATAAGGATCCATGTCATGTTCCAAAGATTCTACCAAAAAGGTTTCCCCATTAGCCATGAATCTCTCAAGTTCATCCCTGCTCCTCCCACTATGCTGAAGCCCCTTAGGTTGTTGTTGGGTTTCCTTTTCTACCCTGATTCGATCTGTTTCTTAAGGAACTGTCGGTATAACCAAATCACACGACATTTCCTCAAGCGCCACTTTGCTATGAGGCTTAAAGTCGTTCATATAACTTTCCTCAAGAAATGTTGCATTCGTTGAAACCACGACTTTCTTTTCCTTAGGGTTATAGAAATAACCCCCTTTCGTCCTTCTCGGATAACCTACAAAAATGTACACTTATGAACGTGCTTTCAACTTGTTTGCTTCCTTGTCCAAGACATGTGCATGACATCCCCATATACATATATGGTTCAAGGATGTCTTCCTGCCCGTCCACAACTCATGAGGAGTTTTAGGAACTAACTTTGTTGACACGTTATTCAGAAGATAACATGTAGTTTGTCAAGCATATCCCCAGAAAATTATAGGCAATGTCGAATAACTTATCATGGATCATACCATATCCAACGAGATCCTATTTCTTCTCTTAGCTACACCATTCTGCTGTGAAGTGCCTGGTGCAGTCAAATGGGATAAAATCCCATTCTCTAATAAGTATCCAGTGAACTCATCAGAGAGGTATTGTCCACCTCGATTGGATTGAAGTGTCTTTATGGGTTTACCTAATTACTTTTCTACTTCAGCCCGAAACTCCCTGAATTTATCAAAAGCTTCACTTTTGTGGTGCATCAGGTACACATAACCATATCTTGAGTAATCGTCAATAAAAGTGACGTAATACTCATACCCTATTCTCGCCTTGATGTTCATGGGACCACAAACATCACTATGCGTAAGTTCAAGAACCTCTTCAGCTCTATTGCCCTTAGACCCAAATGGTCTTTTGGTCATTTTGCCCTCCAAACAAGACTCACATTGGGATAATGACCCAACCTTTAAAGAACTTAAAGGCTTATCCCTTAACAATCTCTATATCCTATTAAGGCTAATGTGACCAAGTCGCAAGTGCCAAAGATATGTCTCATTAGAGTGAGAAGTTTTTAGCCTTTTAGAGTTATTAACAACTTCAATGTTCAACAGTGAGTCCATCTTTGGTTTGATAAAATATAGATTTCTTTTCCTCCATCCATCACAGATACAAGACTTGTTTTTATGAATCACAACTTTATTATTAAAAGAAACTGAATAAGAATCCTTAAATAAACAAGCGACATAAATAAGATTCCTCTTAAATTGAGGAACATAAAAAGAGTCTAAGAAAAATAAACTCCTATAACTATCAAAGTAAAGATAGACGTCTCCCACTGCTTCAGCCAACACAAGAGTTTCATCGCCTATCCTCAACGTGAAGCTCTCATTTAGAAGACTTCTCATTTTCTTGAACCCCTACAGAGAAACACACACATGATTAGTTGCTCCAGAATCTATGACCCAGTTGTCACTGCATTCCTCAACTAGACATACTTCCACAATCAAAAGATCACACTTACCTCTTTTGCCTTTAGAGGCTAGGTAGTCCTTGCAATTTTCTTCATGTACCCCACTTTCCCACAATGAAAGCATTTGAGCTTGTTCGGGTTCTTCTTCTTCTTCTTGTTCTTGTCCTTGTTTGGCGGAACTGAAGAACTCTCTTTCTTGGCTCCTTGCTTCTTCTTTCCATTCCCTATAGAGGGTTTGGAGGAAGATGCCTCAGCCAAGTTGGTCTCCATAATAGTTGATCCCTTGATCATCTGCTCAAACTTTTGAAATTCTTGCATCAACTCTGTCAAGGCTATATTCTATTTAGCGCTCAAATTAAACGTTACCCTAAATGGAATATACTCCTTCAAAAAAGTCTCAAAGATCATGGTCAATTGAGACTCAGCATCGATGTCAGCCCTATTGGTCTGAGCATCAGCCAAATAGCTTATCACCTTCAACATATATTCCTTTATGGAAGACCCTGCCTTCTGTCTACAATTGATGAGGTTACTCAGGGCTTCCCGACGTTTTTTAGCGGCTTGACTACTGAACATGTCCTCAAGATTATCCATAATCTGACGAGTAGTTGTGTAATCTTCATGTTGCGCTTGAAGCATAGCAGACATGCTTGCCATCATGTAACAGTGAGCCATATCGTCATAGTCCTTCCATCGTTGATACGCTAGAGAAACCTCATTAGGAGCATCAACAGGTGGTTCAGGAGGACAAAGGGTGTTTAGTACGAAATTCAATTTCTCAAAGGTTATGATGATCTTTAGGTTCCTTTTCCAATCGGTAAAATTCTTGCCAGTTAAAGTGTGTTTGTTAAGTATTGATGATAATGCGCTAGCAGACATTTTAATCTACAATAAATATTCATATATCTAATATAAACAAACTTGCATAAATATTTAGTAATTAAACATATATACATATTATAATGCAACCAATATGTTTGTGTGTCAAAACCTTGAAAAAAATCACAACCTTACAAGGATAATTCCCAACACAAAATTTTGTAAGCCTCCTAGAGGAGAGATCATGCAAAGTTTAGTTAGAAACACGGATCCCCTCGATCAATATATACCATCCGGATCTAGCTTTGTCCAGTACATATTGATAATCATTTTCTTTGCCCATTAATTTAATTAACAGAGCTACTACGGAAAATTGATAATTAAATTAATCTTGAGTGTATAACCATCGTTTCAACTATTTGATCCATATTTTATAATTGTCACCTAGGGTGTACAACCATAAAATATGTTAAAATAAATTATCCTCTCAAAGATCCACACTGGTACCTAATGAATCCCTTCCTAGTGATCGGTATCACTATGTGTTACATGCAGACCAACGATGGGAGCCATGGGTCTTTTCTTCAAAAACCCTCACCTACTCAATTTTTTAAAAAACAAGGTTTTATGTTAAAAATATGCATGAACAATTTTAATGAGCGGCACTCCATATTCTACATGACATGTTATCACATATATAGCAAATCATATTATATGCAATCATACAAAGCAATTAAGCTAAGCAACAAGCATAATAATAATAAGCGTAATATTATGGTTCCATCCTAGAGAAAAGAAAAAATAAAGATTTCAAAGAATAATAGAAACATATATCGATCATTCATCTTGAATCTTTCTGGTTGTCCTTGAATTCTTCATCACGAACAAATTTTTGGCTATCATAAAATTATTTTTCATGTTTTGTCGAAAAAAATCTCAAAAACTGTAAAACTTTTGCGCTGCCACGTTAGGTCCGGTCGACCGGAGATAGAGTAACTATACTCTACCGTTCAACCGCCTTATACTAACTGGCTAACTAGAGAGGTCGACCGGTGTCTGTGCGAGAATAACCCAGATTTTCTGAACTTTTCAGATTTTTGACAATTTTGAAAAATTGTCACCAAAATCTGAAAAATCAGAAATCAAAATAGTTTTTCAATTTATTCAAAACACAAAACGATTTTATAAACCATGAAAATTAGAAACGTTTACCTCCTTCATCTTCAAGATCCGTGATAAATCTCCTCTAAGAATTTTACCTAAAAATTCATGTGCCGTTTTTCGGTTTACAAAATTCCTACGAAAGAAAATAAAATAAACCTAATGACGATAATAGACCGTACATCTAATTATCTAGCCAGGAACAAATTGCTATACAACCATTCTAAACTCTAAGAAACCATAACAGGCAAAAAATTAAATAATAAAAAAACACTGATAATTTACAAAAAATAATCAATAATAATTATTTAATCATTCATTCACCATATATTCATGATAACAAAAAAATATATAGAAACTCTAGAGTGCCAACTCTCTAAAATATCAATTCAAGCATAAAAGAGATATTTTTTAGATCAAAAATCTATGTACATAGCATAGTCATGATCAAATAACCATGGCTCTGATACCAATTGATGGAAAATAAGGCATCGAGTGTTCAACGGAATTTTAAAAAATTTAAATCAATGCCAAAGCCAACCAAGAACACGTTCATGATGCTACATAACATAAATACTAAAGATCTAAATCATACATTTAGAGATTTAGAAAACAACCCGTCTAACAGATCAAAGTGTTCTAAACAACTACCGGAAGAGCCTCAACAAACTAGTTTTCTTTTGCTATTCTTGTTTCCATGATCGGAGTGTGGGTGGGCACACGTCCTTCAACTCCCCTTGCTATTCTTGAACTCCTTCCCACCACAAGAGAGCCAAAGGAAAAATTGTTCTTGAGAATTAAATAATTTTTCCTCTCAGGAATCTTTTGCCAATAGCCCCCAAAATGTCTCTCAAGTGGTCTAATGAATAATGTAACTTATTGGGCTATTTATAGTGTTTAAGAAGTCATATACCCGTAACAATTAAGTCTCCTAAAGTTTATCTCGCTTATAGAGTAAGTTTTTCCATGTCAACATGCGCTATGCGTTACAACCAATCGACCGGTGACAGGGACGTTATAACTCACTAGTCGACCTATCTTTCATGAACCGATTGACCGGTCCAGTCGACCTGTCTGAACATGAGATAATTGTTTTTCTAGTTTTTCAACATGGAAAACTTGCACAGAGCCTCAGTTTTAATTCAAGCAGCCCAATAGGGAAGTTACCTGATCAAAACAGTCATATAATAGTCTTTCCATATTAAATAACTCTCAAAACAATAATTCCACCAATTTTTCTAGAATTAATTTAACAATTAATCCACCTAATAAATTACTCATGAGTTAAACAACTCGAAACATTAATTCAACCAATTTATCTAGAATTAATTTGTCAATTAATTCACCCAATAAATTACTCATGAATTAAACAACTTGAAAAGTTGATTCAACCAATTTATCTAGAATAAATTTATCAATTAATTCACCTGATAAATCACTCATAAATTAATTAACGAATCTCATATTAACTTTGAACCTCTTTTACAGAAATAACACAAGTTACCAATATGTAGTAAATACACCGTATCGTTATAGGAAAATATGTGAGCTAGCAAAGGGACCCGATGGACATATATAAATCAAGCTCTTATAATCACAATGCTACTTGTAAACCAACAAGTCCATCTTATGATTATAAAACTCTGGCACTAGTCCACTAAAAGCATAGAGTTGCACTCTCGATTTATATAGCACATTTACAAAGCTCTAAATAGCACTCGTCCATGACTCAATATATTAGTGTATCATCCCCATAGGATATCCAAATCAACTTAAGGTCAAGGTCCGTTTTACCTTCCCGGTTATATTTATCTTATGTTTCATTACCACTCCATCAGAAAACCACAATTTGTACCATTATAAAAAGTAAACCATTAGATAACACAGAGTAGTCTAATGGTCGAGCACTCATATTTTCTAAGCCACGGATAATGCATAAGACGATATTATTGACTCTTTATAGGAGCTATGGGTTCCACTATTTATCAATAACGAATCTACGCTTACATGAGTCATACCCTCAATGTACCGGTAAGCGTACCTTTACATAATAGCAAGATGTCCCCTTTTGGTACATCAAAGGATACAAGTCAAGCATGCGGGTTCATTATCCATCTCAGGATTATGATGACTGCTGGTAACCGAATCGAATTCGGATGCGGAAGCGTGGTGCGAAAGGGCGGATCAAGTATAACAAAAATTTTCACAAACTTTTAACATACTTTATAGATTATATTAATTTATGCACGACTAAATTAATCACATTAATTTATACATCAACAACTCAATTAGAAAAAACACCTGGAGGCCGACTCGAATGATAACTTGAGTTCTTTGACCACGAACGATCCTTACTCTAAAGCCTTGTGTTTAGAAAACCAAAGTCTTCCATGTCAATTACTTGAATCTACGTACACGTGTATGTGGGCACACTCAAGACTAAAACAGGTTTGATTAAACACTCGAATTTTCCACAAACACCAACGCATGCACGATGTGGAATTTTTTTGGAGAAAAAATTTTCCTTTCTCTCTATAATGTAATTTTTGGCCAGCCCGAAAAATTAGGTTAAAAAATTGTCACGCGCAATTTTTCATCATCTCTTATTTATAGAGTAGAAGTCCAACTTCTGGAAGGAATCAAATCTCTCTCTCCTGTTTGAATTTTGAACAAAAATTCTCCTCTTCCTTATCTCTGTGTGGCCGGCCACCCTATGGTTTCCTATCCATGTGTGTGGCGCCAATTGCACGTAGGGAAGGAAGAGAAAATCATCATTTATCCTGTAGTCCAATTTCAATTCAAATTCGAATTTAAGTCAAACTTAAATTAATTTGAATTCTAAATTGAACAACTTATCAAATAAGTTTAAAAGGATAAATTTAAATTATGTTCATGATTTAAATTTAAATAATCACATTATTTAAATAATAATTAATTCTCAATTAATTATTTTCTGAGTATTTAATTTTAGAATTCCATAATTCTAAAATTTCCATTTTGTCCTTTGTGTCTGGTAGAATTACAAGGACGTCGCGGAGACTAATGTACCTATAATCCTGAGCTCTAATAAAATTAATAATTAATTAACATTCTAATTAAATAATTAATTCTATTAATTCCAATTGTTACTCTACTATAAACTTGGAATTGAACTCTCGAAATTATAGACATTAATTACTTCTAAACTATGAAGTGTCCATTTGATATAGTCATTGCATATAGATCAATCCTCCATAAATAATTCACAATTAGAGTCAGGTAGAATCCGTTAACCTCTCTAATTATATCTTCATCCTTGAGTACCATTGATTTTCTAATGGATAGTGATTCATAAAACACATTCATGAACCAGAGTGCTCTTACTAATCCAAGTACTGAATCAACACTCAAGAGAATTATTTATCTACTTCTTTCTCAAGAAGGAATGGATTCCATCTCGTATAATAACATTCCCGGCTACCTATTTCGTCATGTCTCCAAAATACAAGGAATAGGATTCAGGGTCTCAGAATTCATACCGAGTAAATCAAAAGACACAAATCAATAAATAGGAGTTTGTTAAGAACTCAGGATTAAGATCATTCTATATATGGCCATCGGTAGACTTAATTAGAATTTCTATGCTTAATGGAAATTATTAGAAATTCATATTGTGTCTGTGTTCCTGTTCCACACAATCTCATTATGCGAAATACACTCATTCAATATCTCACCATATTAACAGTGCGGATAGCACCGTTCTATTCTAAATGGGAATGCATGTATTAATAATGTTTTAATTAAAGATTCTGAACTTTAATTAAATTCATTATGAACAACGTTTTTTATTATTATCCTTAAACATTATCCTCTCCTATATAACATTTATATACAATGTTTAAGGTTACATAAATAATCACAGAATTTTCATTTGATATTCATAAAATATTCATAAATATATATGCTCATAAAATGATGAATAAACTCTTTTATTAATTAAATAATAAATATCCTATTACATCTCATGCTTCCAGGACACTTTTCCCAACAATCTCCCACTTGTCTTAAAGCAGGTGTGTCATATCTTTAATCTCAAATCCATCTAAGTGCCGATCAAATACATTTAATGGCAATGTTTTGGTGAACGGGTCAGCAAGATTGTTCTCTGACGCGATCTTTAGAACCGCTACATCGCCTCTATCCACAATGTCTCTGATCAGGTGATATTTCCTTTCTATATGTTTCGCACTCATATGGTTTCTAGGTTCCTTTGAATTAGTCATCGCTCCACTGTTATCACAGTAGAGCTTAATTAGCTTATCCATATCTGGAACAACTTCCATATCAGTTAAGAACTTCCTGAGCCATGTAGCTTCTTTTGCGACCTCACAAGCTGCAACATATTCAGCTTCCATGGTAGAGTCAGCAACACACTTTTCCTTTATACTTCTCCATACCACGGCTCCTCCATTAAGAGTGAACACAGATCCAGATGTCGACCGTCGACTATCTCTATCCGATTGGAAATCAGAATCCGTGTATCCGGTGAGAGACAGATCTTCTCCGGAATATATCAACATATAGTTTCTCGTTCTCCTAAGATACTTGAGAATACACTTTACTGCAACCCAATGATCTAATCCTGGGTTGGACTGGTAGCGACTGACCACTCCCACTGCATAGCAGATATCTGGTCTTGTACACAACATGGCATACATAAGGCTTCCTACAGCCGAAGCGTTGGGATACCATCTCATATCTTCTTCCTGTTGTGGAGTCTTTGGACATTGTTCCTTAGAAAGGTGAATACCATGCCTAGAAGGCAAATTCCCTTTCTTGGACCTCGAATACCTAGACAACACTTTGTCTATATAAGATGCCT
>NW_010360739.1:85583-86935 GCF_000414095.1 Morus notabilis | reverse complement strand
CCTGCTTCAGTCCATAAATGGACCTCTGCAGTTTGCAGACTTTCTGCTCTTGGCCTTCCTCTATGTAACCCTCTAGCTGATCCATATAGATGGTTTCCTCAAGATAGCCATTCAAAAAAGTTGTCTTGACATCCATCTGCCATATCTCCAAGTCAAAATATGCTGCAATGGCTAGGAGTATCCGGATGGACTTAAGTATAGCTACTGGTGAGAAAGTTTCCTCACAGTCAACTCCCTCCTTTTGGGTATAACCCTTAGCCACTAGCCTTGCTTTATAAGTCTCTACTTTTCCATCCGCTCCTCTCTTTCTCTTGAAGATCCACTTGCATCTGGTTTTACCCCTTCGGGTAGATCTACAAGTTGCCAGACTGAGTTAGAGTGCATAGACTCCATCTCAAGTTTCATAGTTGCTTGCCATTCTTCCTTATCAGAATCATCCATCGCATCTTTAAAGGTCGATGGATCCTCCTTACCATCATCTGCAGTGATGATTTGGGCTTCCGTGGTATACCGGTCGGGTAACATGCTTACCCTCCCACTACGACGAGGTGCCCTAAGAGTCTGATCAAGAACTGTGGTCTTTTCTCTGAGTGGTCCGACAACTCTTGCCGGCTATGGTCCGATCTCATCGGAAAGTAACTCTTCCAATACTATTTTACATCTGGGCTTAAAATCTATCATATAGTCATGCTCCAGAAAAGTGGCATTTGTCGATACAAACACCTTTTGATCTGCTTGACTATAAATCAGTCCTCCTCTCGTCCCTTGTGGGTATCCCACGAAGATGCATACTTCTGACCTTGGTTCCAACTTCCCGGTCTTTTGCCTCAGCACGTGTGCTGGACACCCCCATATGTGAATGTGTCTTAAACTAGATTTTTGACCATTCCACAACTCTAGGAGTGCCTTAGGTACAGACGTAGATGGAACTAGATTTAGAATATACATAGCTGTTTTTAGAGCATAACCCCAAAATGAAGTAGGCATTGAAGAATAACTCAACATTGATCTTATCATGTCGAGCAAAGTCTGATTTCTCCTTTCAACTACACCATTCTGTTGTGGTGTACCGGGTGCAGTTAATTGGGAAACTACACCTTCTTCAATCAAGAAATCTCAAAACTCTTGGTCCAGGTACTCACCCCCTCGATCTGATCGAAGTGTCTTGATTGGTTTACCTAACTGTTTTTCAACTTCTACTCAGAATTCTTTGAACTTTTCAAAAGTTTCAGATTTCCGTTGCATCAGGTAAAAATAACCATATCTCGAATAGTCATCAATAAAGGTGACCTAACATTCGTAACCTCCTCTAACTTGGACGTTTAACGGTCCACATACATCTGAATGTATCA
>NW_010360739.1:84479-84901 GCF_000414095.1 Morus notabilis | reverse complement strand
GAATCAATTATCCAGGCCGAGGTATCACCCTCTACTAAACATGTTTCAAGGACTAGTAAATCTGATTTACCTTGTTCCTTTTTCTTTTTCAGCTCCTCGAGATACTTGTTACAGTTTCTCTTCCAGTGCCTTTCGCCATTGCAGTGGAAACATTTTCCTTTGGATTTCTGGATGGGGCCCTTAGTCTTCCTTGGTTTCTTGTTCTTTCCTTTCTTTCCTTTCCCTTGGTTCCAATCCTTTCTTTTGCTTTTACCAGAGCCTCCTGCAGCAACAACATTTGCTTCTCCTCCCCTTCGCTTGTTGGTGGATTCAAAGTTTTGTTGGTCGTTCATGAGTTCAGTGAGGTTGGACTTTTTCTTGTTCATAACAAAGTTGTTCACGAACTCATGAAAATCAGGGGATATGCTTTCCAAGATGATGCC
>NW_010360739.1:82666-83756 GCF_000414095.1 Morus notabilis | reverse complement strand
AGGGTAGGTCAAAATATCGTAAATTGAACCGAGACATTCTCAATTAATAAATACACTCAAAATATCTCATATTTTCATATTTATTAATTACCGTTAATTTTGGTCAAAAATATGATTAACAATTTGATTATATTTTTATGAGTGTAATCCATCGTTTTAGATTCTACAGACTTAATTCTGAAGTGCCGCCGTAGGGTAGGTCAAACCGGAAATACATCCTTGAATCCTATCGCTAGGAAATCAACCTTGTTATTGATCTAAAATAACACTTTCCGTAGGGAGTGCGGAATCGGTGCCGCCTCGAAGCCCCTTTCGAATCTCACGGTGTTGAACTAACGATGGAGACCAGTGGGTTGTATTGTCATACAACCCTCTCCCACTCATTATTTTGCAAATATGTATTTTGTTTGAAAACACATCTCATGGTTTTCAAATCGAAAAATAAACAATTTATTTTTCGGATATGTGAAATTCTAAAATTTAACTCTTAAATTGAATTTCACATGTAACATTATTTTGCAAATCAATTTTGCAACTTAAATCAATTTAATCATATTAAATCAATTTTAGCGCATGGTTCTTATTTTATTTTATTTTTTTAAAACTCTTTTATAATAAATAAAATAAATAATAACAAATGCGCGTATATGCATGGCATGTTATAAAACATATGAGTAAGCACATTTTACCTATATGGCATGTTATATGCATGGACATATAATATATAATTATCAACATAAAATATAAATATGTGCAATCGGCTATTGAGATGGATTTGACCGGGTCCCATGGAAAAATAAATTACAACTCAATCGAATAAATAAATAATTACAATAATTATTTTCTTCCGTTACATCAACGGGTCTTCGATTCTTGAGTTCTTTATTCTTCGGCTTCATTCTTTGTCCTCGGGTCGGATTTCATCTTCCTTGGGGTCCGAAACTTTTCTGAGTCCGTTGGCACGCATTACGAGGGTTTCAAAAAACCTCGGGCCCGTTCGGGGTCCAATTACTGGATCTGGACCGCCAGCCGTGCGCCTGAGTGCGCACGCGCATGGAATGACCGCGTGCTCGCGCAGACTGTCCGCGCG
>NW_010360739.1:43493-82482 GCF_000414095.1 Morus notabilis | reverse complement strand
GGCCCGCTGGGCCACGTACTGGGCCGCGCTGGCACACGCAGGCCGCGCGCTGGGGCGCGCCCTTTGGGTGATTTCTGGAAATTTTATGGGCATCTTCAAAGGCTTCAAACTTGATCTTCAAGGCCTCCTTTTGATTCAAAATCAAAACCCTAATGCTACCCAAAACCTAGAATTACAATAATTCTAATCCTGAATCAAATTACAAATAATTTATCAAGGAATGAATATAACCGATCCATGGAACCATACAATTAACGACATACATTCATCAACATGAATTAAAATAAACATCCATAAATGCAAGTGTCTACCCATCACATACATACATAATTAAATATCACATATTTAATACATCAATTTTCATTATCAAATAATCGATGCATAAATTAATATCGTCTATAGACCGCTCTTATACCAATTGCTGGTAACCGAATCGAATTCGGATACGGAAGCGTGGTGCGGAAGGGTGGATGAAGTATAACAAAAATTTTCACAAACTTTTGAGATACTCTATAGATTATATTAATTTAAGCACGAATAAATTAATCACATTAATTTATATATCAACTACTCAATTAGGAAAAATACCTGGAGGCCGACTCGGATGATAACTTGAGTTCTTTGACCACGAACGATCCTTGCTCCAAAGCCTTGTGTTTAGAAAACCAAAGTCTTCCACGTCAATTCCTTGAATCTACGTAGACGCGTGTGTGGGCACACTCGAGACTAAAACGGGTTTGATTAAACACTAGAATTTTTCACAAACACCAACGCATGCACGATGTGGAATTTTTTTGGAGAAAAAATTTTCTTTTCTCTCTGTAATGTAATTTTCGGCCAGCCCCAAAAATTAGGTTAAAAAATTGTCACGCATAATTTTTCATCATCTCTTATTTATAGAGTAGAAGTCCAACTTCTAGAAGGGAATCAAATCTCTCTCTCCTGTTTGAATTTTGAACAAAAATTCTCCTCTTCCTTATCTCTGTGTGGCCGGCCACCCTAGGGTTTCCTATCCCTGTGTGTGGTGCCAATTCCAGATAGGGAAGGAAGAGCAAATCATCATTTATCCTGTAGTCCAATTTCAATTCAAATTCAAATTCGAATTTAAGTCAAACTTAAATTAATTTGAATTCTAAATTGAACAACTTATCAAATAAGTTTAAAAGGATAAATTTAAATTATGTTCATGATTCAAATTCAAATTTAAATAATCACATTATTTAAATAATAATTAATTCTCAATTAATTATTTTCTGAGTATTTAATTTTAGAATTCCGTAAACTAATGGACCTATAATCCCGAGCTCTAATAAAATTAATAATTAATTAAACACTTTAATTAATTAATTAATTCTATTAATTCCAATAGTTACTCCACTATAAACTTGGAATTGAACTCTTGAAATTATAGACATTAATTACTTCTAAACTATGAAGTGTCCATTTGATATAGTCATTGCATATAGATCAATCCTCCATAAATAATTCATAATTAGAGTCAGGTAGAATCCGTTAACCTTTATAATTATATCTTCATCCTTGAGTACCACTGATTCTCTAATGGATAGTGATTCATAAAATACATTTATCAACCAGAGTGCTCTTACCAATCCAAGTACCGAATCAACACTCAAGAGAATTATTTATCTATTTTTTTCTCAAGAAGGAATGGATTCCATCTCGTATAATAACATTCCCAGCTACCTATTTCATCATGTCTCAAAAATACAAGGAATATGATTCAGGGTCTCAGAATCCGTACCGAGTAAATCAAAAGACACAAATCCTTAAATAGGAGTCTGTTAAGAACTCAGGATTAAGATTATTCTATATATGACCATCGGTATACTCAATTAGAATTTCTATGCTTAACGGAAATTATTAGAAATTCATATTGTGTCTGTGTCCCTATTCCACACAATCTCATTATGCGAAATACACTCATTCAATATCTCACCATATTAACAGTGCGGATAGCACCGTTTCATTCTAAATGGGAATGACATGTATTAATAATGTTATGATTAAAGAATCTGAACTTTAATTAAATTCATTATGAACAACTTTTTTATTATTATCCTTAAACATTATCCTCTCGTATATAACACTTATATACAATGTTTAAGGTTACATAAATAATCACGAAATTTTCATTTGATATTCATAAAATATTCATAAATATATATGCTCATAAAATGATGAATAAACTCTTTTATTAATTAAATAATAAATATCCTATTACATCTCATGCTTCTAGGACACTATTCCCAACAATGACCACATATAACTCTACAAAAGTGAATTGTTTTATACAAACGGAATTATTAATTAAAACAATTGAACTTTGGTACGACCTAATATTGATTTTACCACTAGAAACTATATCAATATCTCTACCCATAGAGTCCCACCTCCGATGACCAAGATAAGCCGTCTCCGTTAGAAAGTAGACAGCACAACAATCTAAACATAGATAAAGCACCCAACTTTATTCCATCTATTATGGATCATATGATTTAGACTATCATTTTTAGATTCCTGTCTTTTGCATGTTCTTCTCATTACATCCATGACCAAAAGATTTAGAATGACAGTCTCAAACTTTCAATTTGCTTATCATACATTCAACTAATATGAACATAAAAGGGACAATACATGGATATATGAAATAAATAAATCTTTATTAATAGTCAAAATATAACGCCCCCAACGCTAAACCAGTCTGAGGCTGAATTTAGCGAGGTGGTGCTACTCAAAACATACTTTATATACTTAAAATAATGTCATTTTATACGGAAACTTGTGGCTGATTTTATCTCAAAATTTTTGTTAAGGTTTTTCAACAAAATGAGTCAGTGTGCAAAATGATTACAACCACAAATCTTAGATATTAAACAGTTATTCAAAAGTGACATAGTAACAAAAAAACATTTTTAGCCCATCTATTGTTTGGAAGTACATATAAGCAAGATGCCAGATGTAGGACTTGGAGTGCTCAGCCAACCTTGGAAATCATTTTTTTTTTACTCTTCGGTAACAACAACATCATCTACATCACAAGGTAAAACTAATGAGCAAAAACTCAGTAAGTAGATTTCAAATAAAGTAAGTATCTAAAATCTCCGTGGCTGAAATCTCATTGTTAAACATTGTTCATAAATTTTCATACTTATTCTTAGTTTAGGTATGATATAGAACTTCAGTTCCAAGTAAGCCTCTCTATACAGGACCTTCTCTAATTTTTGGCCAATTCTCTTATCTTAAACACTAAGCGGGATTTTTAGAATCTCTTTCTCTTGTGATCAACAAGAGACTTTCCACTAGCATTTTTATCTAGTTGTCTCAAAGAGACAGTTACTCTAATTTGGGGTATCGGTCCCTCGCACCCCTGCTTACCCAGCCTCTCATCCACATACCATACCATAAAATCTCTTAAAACATAAAAATATAATAAACAAATACCATAATCTCTTTCAAAAATAATTAATCATGAATACTCTTTGAATATAAACATATAAGATCTTCACAAGAGAATAAACTTGCATAATCACAATTCTGAATAAGTAATTTCGTCAAATAGGTCTTGTGATGCAGTTTTGAAAATGCTTTAACTATACTTACTTGAATTTTGATCACCACTTTGCAAGCACAAACTAGCTGGTTGTAGGGAGCCTTCAATGTGCTAATTAACCTTTAAAAACTACAGCTTTCAAAAATCACATTCATATCATCATTTAACAAAACACATAACTACGCATTGTTACGAAAATATTCATAACAAATTCATCAAAACTCAAAATATTATGAGACCAGTGGCAAATAAAAGTATACTAAAAACCCTCTTTTTAGAGCTACTACATGATAGGTTTCAGATTTTTTTCAAACTAATAAAAAACAGCCCGAAATCCATATTGAAGTATAATCTCGTCAGCAAAATTGAAGCTTTTTAACTGAACTTATAAAATTCATAACTAAATGTAGAAAAATCCGTTTAGAGTGATTCAAAAACTCACGTAAAGCTTAAGATGTATAATTTAATAGAAAAATATAAGATCAGTCAAAATCATATGTATATATAGCACAAAAACAAAATCTACATAGGCTGTACAGAGAACTTATATTTGAACATTTCATCAAATACCTAGCATGCAGATCTTAATCTTCAAATACCACTCAAAAAATGCATGAATCATCATCTTAATAAGAGTTTATCTTCAAATAATCATGAATAATATCAAGCTAAAATCATTAATTTCACCCAGAAACTAATATTTGAACCAAAACCTCAAGAAACTCATTTTTAAGAGTCTACAACCAACATGCATGATAAACCCCATCAAAAATCTGAATCTCAAGTAGGATTTCAACATTTTAATCTCTGAAATCTTAGTTTCTAACATAAGAAAGAAGTTACCTCAAAGAAAAACGTGTTCCCAAGTGAATAGAAGCTCAAAACCTTGGTGGTTATTTTTGGTTCTAGGTTGAAAAGGAGTTGAAATGGGCTGGTTGAGTTTTAGCTCATTCTCTCTTGAAAACCTAGGTTTGGTTCTGAGTTTTGGGTGAGAAAAGGAGTGTGAAGAGAGAAGTAAATGTTAGGGTCAGAGTTCTAGGTTTTTTTTGCTGAAATAGACCCAAAAATGAAGTCTATACATGATAGAGACCAAGCAAAAGTAAAGTGACCTTATAGTAGGACAAGTGTCTAGGTTTTTCAAAGTCTCTAACATTTGTCCTAACCTCATAAAATCAGCTCTAAAGTCTCTATTTTTCTTCTTCATTTAGGTGCCTAAAGTTCACTCAATTTGCTAAAATAGTCTTCTTTCACAAAAACTCAAAATAGCAACTAAGTCCTCAACACATTTACACAAAACCATATAATAAAAAAATAATAATAATTCATCATTAAAGCAATCATAATAGAGGTAAAATATCATATCAAATAATCATAATATATATAATTCCTTTTCTTCATAAGTTTAGTGCATTGAGTTCCCACATCGAGCTAGTTGTACTGCACATTAAAACTGAAAACTCGATTAGCGAAGCTATAAGTTTAATAAAATCATATGATAGCTATCATAATAAAATATAATGCCAACAAATAACTTTAAGGTAAATGGTAAATGTGATGCATGATTTTAATTTATTTAATTTGTTTATTATTGGCTTAAGGCTTAATTAAATCTTGGGTATTACAATTCTCCCCTCCTTAACAAATTTCGTCCTCGAAATTTAGCTTACCAAAAAGTTCTGGATACTTGATCTTCATCTCATCCTCTTTTTCCCAAGTGGCTTCCTCTACTAATTGATTTCTCCAAAGAACCTTGACCAAAGGGATGCTCTTGTTTCTTAATTCCTTAAGTCTTCTATCAAGAATCTGAACTGGTTTTTCTTTGTATGACAAATTTGGTTTCAACTCCAAAGCTTCATACTTCAAAACATGAGATGGATCAGCTATATACTTGTGGAGCATAGAAACATGAAATGTACCATGAATACCAGACAATGATGGTGGAAGAGCTAACTCATAAGCAAGTTTTCCTACTCTTTTCAAAATCTCAAAAGGCCCTATATACCTAGGACTGAGCTTTCCTTTCTGTCCAAATCTTATAACTCCCTTCATTGGAGCAACTTTGAGAAAGACCTTGTCACCAACTTTAAATTCAAGATCATTTCTATGCTTATCGGCATAACTCTTTGATCGACTTTGAACTGCTTTCATCCTTTTTCGAATCTTGTCAATAGCATCAACTGTTTTATGAACCAATTCTAGACCCAACACTTTCCTTTCTCCAACCTCATTCCAATGAATCGGAGATCTGCACTTCCTACCATACAATGCCTTGTATGGAGCCATACCAATAGTTGAATGATAACTATTATTGTAGGAGAACTCAACTAAAGGTAGCTTTTTATCCCATGAAGTTGAAAAATCAAGAACACAAGCTCTAAGCATGTCCTCTAAAGTCTGGATAATTCTCTCTGATTGTCTATCGGTTTGAGGATGATAAGCCATGCTGAAAGACAAGCGTGTTCCCATAGCTGAATGTAAACTTTTCCAAAATGCTGAAGTGAATTTTGGGTCACGATCAGAAATAATGGATACAGGTGATCCATGAAGCCTGATAATCTCTTCGATATAAAGCTGTGCATACTGATCCATACTGAAAGTATTCCGTATTGGAAGAAAATGAGCAGACTTTGTAAGTCGATCTACAATAACCCAAATAGCATTAAACTTCTTCTGTGTCCTTGGCAATCATATGACAAAATCCATGGTAACATGCTCCCATTTCCATTCTGGGATAAAAAGTGGTTTCAACTTCCCTGAAGGCCTCTGATGTTCTATCTTGACTTGCTGACAAGTGAGACAGTTCTGAACATACTTTGCTACTTCGTACTTCATCTTTGGTCACCAAACATGGAGTCTCAAATCTTTATACATTTTCGTGCTCCCTGGATGAACTGAGTAAGGAGATGTATGAGCCTCATCTAAAATCTCCTTCTTCAATTCCTTAATCTTGGGCACACACAGCCTATTACCACAAAAGATCACACCCTCATCAGATACTTGAAAGTCATTCTTTTTGCCAACTTGAACCTTCTTTTTCATATGAACCAAATAAGGATCTGAATCTTGACTTTGCTTAATCTTATCGATGATACTTGGCTGTAACACTAAAGCTGAAAGCTTAGCCTTTGTTTCTTGAGAAACCACTTCAATTTCCATTCTACTTAATTCTGCAAATGAAGAATGTTGTTCTGAACCAACAACAGCTGACTTCCTACTAAGAGCATCCGCCACCATATTAGCCTTGCCAGGATGATAATTAATGACACAATCATAATCCTTAACCAGTTCTAACCATCTTCGTTGTCTCATATTCAATTCCTTATGTGAGAATAAATACTTTAAACTCTTGTGGTCAGAATATATCTCACAGTGCTCACCATAAAGATAATGACGCCAAATCTTGAGAGCAAAGACAACAACAGCTAGCTCCAAATCGTGAGTAGGGTAATTCTTCTCATAACTTTTCAACTGACGTGAAGCATAAGCTATCACCTTCCCATTTTGCTTAAGCACGCAACCCAAACCATTCTTTGAAGCATCGCTATAGATAGCAAAACCATCAATCCCTGACGGAAGAGCTAACACCGGAGCAGAGATCAATCGCTTCTTTAATTCCTAGAAACTTTCTTCACATGCATCAGACCAAGTGAACTTCACATTCTTCCTCGTCAAAGCAGTTAGAGGAGTAGCAATTTTAGAGAAACCTTCAATAAATCGTCTATAGTAACCTGCCAAGCCAAAGAAACTACGAACTTCAGAGACATTGTTTGGTCTAGGCCAAACACTAACAGCTTCGACTTTGCTAGGATCCATAGAAATTCCATCCTTTGAAATAATATGACCAAGAAAAGATACTTTCTCTAGCCAAAACTCACACTTCTTGAATTTTGCAAATAGTTGTTTCTCCTTCAAAATTTGCAAAACTATTCTCAAGTGTTCACAATACTCCTCATGAGTCCGAGAATAAATAAGTATGTCATCAATAAAAATAATGACAAACTTATCAAGAAAATCCTTAAACACATGGTTCATCAAATCCATGAAAGCCGCTGGACCATTGGTTAATCCAAATGGCATAACCAAAAACTCATAATGTCCATACCGTGTTCTGAAAGCTGTCTTGGGTATATCTGATTCCTTCACCTTTAACTGATGATAGCCAGACCTCAAATCAATCTTTGAAAACACCGATGCTCCTTGCAACTGATCGAACAAATCATCAATCCGAGGTAAAGGATACTTGTTCCTTACCATGACTTTGTTTAATTCTCGATAATCAAGACAAAGCCGCATCGAACCATCCTTCTTTTTCACTAAAAGAACTGGTGCACCCCATGGAGAAAAACTTGGATGAATAAAACCTTTGTCCAACAATTCTTGAAGTTAAATCTTCAACTCTTTCAATTCTGATGGTGCCATATGAAAAGGTGCTTTAGAAATAGGAGTTGTTCCTGGAACAACATCAATGACAAATTCTATCTCTCGATCCGGAGGAAGACTAGGAAAATCTTCAGGAAAAACTTTCAAATACTCCCTAACAACTGACACATCTTTAGGTTTTAGCTCATCCCAAACTGAAGTATCAACTACCGAGGCCAAGAAACTAATACAACCTTTACAAATCATTTTTCTTGCCTTCACTGCAGAAATGATTGAAAAAGAGACATTCTTCCACCTTCCACTGAAAAGGAATTGATGTCCTTCTCGAGGTCTAAAAATAATTGCCTTTTGATGACAATCTATGGTGGCTCTATGCTTAGATAACCAATCCATACTAAGAATCACATCAAAATCTTTCATATCTAAAACAATTAAATTCACATACATCTCTCTCCCATTTATCATAACCAAACAAGATCTCAACACCTTATTAGACCTTAACACATCTCCAAAAGGTAAAACTACACTAAACCCACTTTTCAATATCTCTGGTACTTTACCCAATTTATTCGCAAATGCAGGCGATGCAAATGAATGAGTAGAATCTGAATCTATCAATACGCGAGCTATCATTCCAGAAATGAAGAGTGTACCTACCACAACAGTAGGATCTTCTTCAACATCTTCTGCCATCATTGCAAACACCCTTCCTTAAGTCTTCTTCTGACCATTGGGCTTAACTCCACAATTTACAGCAATGTGACCAAGTTTTCCACATGTGTAGCAATTAAAGGTACCATATTGACATTCTCCTCCATGCATTTTCCCACATTTAGGAATTTTTGGATACTCCTTAGCAGTTGAATTATCTGTCTTAGGCCGCTTGTCAGCATTTTGTTGCCACTTTCGCTTATGTTTCCCTTTTCCTGCAGTTGTTCCTGGTTTCCACTGGCCATTCTTAGCGGCATAAGTAGCTTCACTCTCCAATTCTTGTCTCTTAATACCCTTCTCATATATCAAAGCCAGTTCAACTACTTTGCTGAACGACTGACGCCTCAACATGCTCACATCCTTGTGGATAGCTGCTTTCAAACCCTTAATAAAGAAGTTCATCTTTTCCACGTCATTACCTACTATCCATGAAACAAATCTTGAAAGTCCTTCAAATTTAGTGACATAGTCATCAACAGTCATAGTACCCTGTACTAATCCCACAAACTCAGCCACTATACTTTTCTTTACTTCCTCAATGAAGTACTTGTTGTAAAACAGTTCTTTGAAACCATTCCAAGTAACGTTGGTAGCAGCTGGAGTCAACTTAATAGATGCCCACGAATGTCTAGCATTATTCTTTAGTAATTGAATAGCACAGGAAACTCGTTGAGCATCTTCCATAACCATGTAGTCAAAGATACTTTCTATAGAATTGATCCACTCTTCAGCAATTAGGGGATCAGGTCCACCATGAAAATCATTAGGACGTTGCTTCCTAAAACGCTCATAAAGAGGTTCCAAATTATCTTGTCTTTGCGGTCGAAGGGGCGGTGGAGGCTGATTTGCATACTGAGCTCCTTGTTGTGCCATCATGTTATGAAACTGCTCTATTTGTTTCTAAAACTGTTCAGCGTGCATTTGCATTTGTTGTCTCATAAACTCATTTTGTTGTCTCTGTTGATCAGCTTGTTGCTGAATTAATGCAGTTAATCTAGCAAACATTTGAGTCATGTCAACGTTCGGGGGATCTCTAGCATATCTTTTAGGAGGCATTCTGCTACAACACTCATTTCTAACCTTTAGGTTTAAGCTAATAATAATAAATATAATTCCATGTAAATACAATATAAAACATAAAGATATTATTCTATACATTGAAAATCATAAACATTACTGATTGGCTGAGTTTCTTATCTAACCACTTGTCTATATGTACTTTGTTGTCTTCAAAAACATTAAACACTGGGCTCTGATACCAAAACTGTAATGCCCCCAACGCTAAATCAGTCTGAGACTGAATTTAGCAAGGTGGTGCTACTCAAAACATACTTTATATACTTAAAATAATGTCATTTTTAAGATGCGAAAACTTGTGGTTGATTTCATCTCAAAATTCTCATAAAGATTTTTGAACAAAATGAGTCAGTGTGCAAAATGATTACAACCACAAATCTTAGACATTAAACAGTTATTTAAAAGTGACAGAAACAAAAAAAAAGATATTTTGAGCCCATCTATTGTTTGGAAGTACATATAAGCAAGATGCCAGATGTAGTACTTGGAGTGCTCAGCCAACCTTGGAAATCATTCTTTTTTACTTTTCGGTAACAACAACATCATCTGCATCACAAGATAAAACTAATGAGCAAAAACTCAGTAAATAGATTTCAAATAAAGTAAGTATCTAAAATCTCCACGGCTGAAATCTCTTCGTTAAACATTGTTCATAAACTTTCATATTTATTCTTAATTTAGGTATGATACAGAACTTTGGTTCCAAGTAAGCCTCTCTATACAGGACCTTCTCTAATTTTTGGCCAATTCTCTTCTCTTAAACACTAAGCGGGGTTTTTAGAATCTCTTTCTCTTATGATCAACAAGGGACTTCCCACTAGCATTTTTCTCTAATTGTCTCAAAGAGACAGTTACTCTAATTTGGGGCACCGGTCCCTTGCACACCTGCTTACCCAGCCTCTCATCCATATGTCATACCATAAAATCTCTTAAAACATAAAACATAATCAGCAAATATCATAATCTCTTTCAAAAATAATTAATCATGAATACAATTTTATTTAAGTTAACGTTTTTTTAAGTTTTAATTTTATTTAAATTTACTCAACTTTATTCAAATTATAATTTTAACTCAAGTTATAACTCAAATTCAATTAAAAAATTACACTCAAATTACACTCTAAAAAAACAACCATGAAATTTCCAGAGAAAAAAAAAAGTAACTAATAAAGAAATAAAAACGTACCTGAATAAAAATAAAAATTATCGCGTACACATTCAGCAACCTTTGTCCTGTGAGTAGCAAATAAAGAAATAAAAAATAAAAATTATATAAATCATTAATAAGCATGTGAATCTCTTTTATGTCTCTCTACTACCTATCATATAAATCGATAAAAATTCGGCAAAAAGAAAAAATTAAAAGATAACTAAAAGTAAATATATGGAGTTAAGAACCATATCTAACCAAGGAAAGAAAAGGATATCTAGCCCTCATGAAAAACGTTAATGGTTGAGGATTTTTTTTTTTTTTAATATAGAAATGTTGACGGTTTGAGTTAATATTCATTTCTACTTTGGGAGAAAGAGAGAAATATGCTAAGATTTGAGATGAATTAAAATTAATAAATCAATAGTTTACATAAGTTAATAAATAGATTAAATTACTGTTTTCGTCCATAACTTGTCTGGTTATGAACCATAACTTGACAAGTTATTGTCCATAACTTATCTGGTTATGAACTATAACTTGACAAGTTTGTCCATAACTTATCTGGTTATGAATCATAACTTGACAAGTTATAGCCTATTAATTTCTATAACTAAAAATTGACCTATATACTTTCTTAAGCTTTTCATATTAGCCTATTTCCTACTATTTCTCTTCTATTTTCTACAAAAGTGATCTACAATTATTTAAATAAAAAAAAGGGTCAACCCGCAGAGAGAGAGAGAGAGAGACCAAATGCGTTTGCTGAGATGAATAAAACTATTCAGTAATTTCTCATATATTTCGAGTAATACAATAATTATTGTTCTTTTGGTACTATTAATATTGAAGAAGACATGAAATAGTGCCAATCTCAAGCCCTTTGACTAGAGTATGATCTTTTGGCATCCAATATAAGAGATTTGAGTCTCTGCGCAGGCATTAATTGTTTTTGCTTAATGCTTTTATCTTAATAGCAAAAGAAGTGCTAAAGAAGATATTAATGGTAATAAAAAGGAGTGCCATTGAGACCATCTTCGAGCTCGAATATCCTGTTTAAACTGAACAAGAAAAGAACAACTCCTAATTAGCTTATGAAGCACTTGAAATCACAATGATTATCTCATTCGTAAATAAAATATCATACAGAAATCACTATAAGCAACAAAATTATTTATTAGGTTCGATCATCAAGATGCAAAGATTACTTTGCTTCATTTTCCTTAATTTCAATCTTGAAAATACATAGGTTTTAGCATATCGAGTTAAGTTATTCAAAGGTTAAGTGATATATATGGCAACACAGATTTCATAGTTCTCTTCATTGCCTGTTAATAATTATCCCCAATGTCAAGGATTGGCACATAGTCCATTGAACAGAAACATAATCAAATCAGTAATTGAAGACCTAGTTGGTCAAGGGTAGCTGCAGAAAACTGAAGTTGAAGTGTCAAAAACTACTAAAAAATTTTCCAAGGAAATCAATTTATTATCTTTTAATTGGTAGTCGCAACATTTTAATGTTGATTGGCGCGACAGGTTTCTAGACACTTGCCAATAAAAGAATATAATTTATATACTACATCAGTTGAAATTAAAAAAGTTGGGATCCCAAGCAGTATTCTACGAAAATTATGTTTTACAAGATCCCCATATAGTGTAAAGACGTTACGGTACTAAACAAGACTGGGATAAGATTGAGATCCCAAGTACTATATGAAAATTAAGTTTTACAAGATCATCATATGGTAAAGACAGTACTAAAGAAGACTTGAATTATATACATCATATATCACATAGCTAGCAACTAGAGCCCCTCCTATCGTCTTATTGGTTGATATCAATCTTGGAAATTGATATTTCCTGGATTGTTAAGCAATTAATCAAAGAAAAGAGACAACAGAAAACAAAAGGAAAATAAACTTGTGCGCCTGATTTTGTGTGTTTGTAGGCTCACCATCTTTATGAACCTATTGATGGTGCTTCTTTATGGTGTTCCTAATCATAAGTGATAAAATTACAATACAAAAGGCGATTTAAATTATTCATTGTTTTACAGGAGATGAGACTTTATACCTTCAGAGAAAAACGCAATGAATCTGCAGATGAAGAGTCAAGTCCATGAAATCCAATATCATACGAAATGGTGCCATCTGCCTTGAATATCCCGTAATTTCTCTCAGACGTTGGCCCCGGTTTCAAGTTCTCATTAAACACTGCAAAAATATATGCCTTCACAACATTCTTCGGCCGAAGAGGGGTCCCTTTCTTCTTGGCAAGCCTTTTCCGCAAATTATAGTTGTAAGTTCTCGCGTTATTTGCAGTGGCAGAAGATTCATTCTCATCGCCATGTGAAGCCCATCCCGTCTCTGTAACTATAACTTCCATCTTTTTAAATCCCGCATTTTCTAAAGCTGCATAGGCAGCATCAATCTGAGCATCAAGCATATTATCATAATGAAGATCAGTCTTCTCATCATAAATCCCCTGCGTCGACTGGAAAAGGGCATAATTGATATCTATATTCTCTGGATCGCCCATATAGGCAATGAACGGATACGCATTTAAACAGAAAGGGGATCCTATCTCGGAAAAGAACTCCAAAAGAGGTTTCATGTATTGAACAACACCATCTTTGAATGTACACGAAGAGGGGGGATAGGAATTAGCGAATACAGCCTGTGAATGTGCAGTGGTGATCTGTACTACATTGGCTAAATGAAGCCTTTTTACTGCCTTATGAATATTTTTTACTGCACCTAAAAGAGCTCCCCATAATTCATAGTCACCCCCACCTAAGACTTCATTGCCGATGGCAATTCCAACAATGTGTGTTTCCGGAAGGTATGACTGCACATTTTCTCTAACCCAAGTCAACGCGTGATCCTCGTTGGCACTCATGTCTTTGAGGTATTGATTCGGAAGTCCAATAACTAATTCAAGTCCAGTCCCACTAAAAGCCTTGAGAACACTGTGATCGGCGTCGTATATCCTGACATTCTTTATTTTTGCTGCTCTCAGAAGAGTAACAACTTCATCGGGTGAAGGGATGTTATCTGCAATTCTTCCATAATTTATTCCATAAGTTCCAGTGAATGCTTGCACTGTCTGAGATGCTGGAAAGATAACAGAAAACTGCAACATTAGCTATGTTGTCTTTCAACAGAAATAAACTTAGAACCTTATTTACTTATACTTTCTATTAAGTCTCTTCTAAATGACATAATCTGAGGAAAGATAATGCTTTTGATAAAACACCAATACGTTATATCATTTCTCTCCAAAGATTCATAAATATATTAAAAAGTCCTAAATAGCCATGAAAAAAAATTACATCAATTGGCAGTGCACAAGACATAGCAGAAAACAAATACTAAATAATTGGCTAAATTCATCTGAATAGAACAAACTGCATACTTGCCCATCAATTCCCCAAGTCAATATATAAAGCTCATCGAGTGAAAGCTATGGAAGATATCATAGTCGCCATTTATATAAAGTTTCAAAGAAAGTTTTATTTCAGTTAAGTCATCCTCAAAGATACATTAAAAGGGAAGTCACAAAATAAATATTATCTGTACATACATCAAGAACTTAATAAAAATAACATATACACGCATATAAATATTTATATGGCCAATTTGAAAATTTCAAACCAAACGAAACTTCGTATGAAAGCAATACAAGAACTGTTGAGAATAAAAAAGAAAAGGGCAATTCCAGGAGACCCATAAAGGAAAGAGAGGTAGGAGAAAAACAAAACACAGTCCGGATTAGTCAAAATCTCTTTTCAAGAGCAAAAAGAAAATTCAATTCAAGAAATTGGCAATTCCCATTGAAAAACACAAAGACAAAAGGACCAAATTGAGAAAACAAACAAATTTTGCCAGCAGAAGCAACCAATACAAATTAAAACCATGATCAACACCATAGCAACTTCGAAAGCCAAAAACCCAGACAAGAAACTCAAAAATCAATCGGAATCCAAAACCAACTTTACTAAATTCTACAGATAATTTCAAGAACTCAAAAAAGAAAGAAACCCCATCAAATGAAATCAATCAAATAGATTGACAAACACAAAGAAAAAGCAAAAGCAAAAGAAGAGAAGAGAAAGTACCAATTGGAGAGAAGAAGACCAAGAAGACTTGAGCAATCTGAGCAAAGACCCGCAAACAGTTCATGACCTCTGAGTAGAGAAAACCAGTCAAGCACTAAAGGATTCGGTTTTTTGGTAAAGATCGCAATATGGGTTGGTGAGGTGGACCAAGCAAAGGGCAAAAACGACAATAAAACCGAAACCTTTTTTCTTCAATGCACTGCTTCTTCTTCCTCAGACATTCCATAACACACCAAATATACCAAGCACCCTTTAGTCTTCAATCTTGAATTCAAGCCTCTGCTCTCCATTTCATTTCCATACATATACATATATATACATATATACACATTTATATGCCCAAATGCTTATTAAATTTCATACTTCTTTCTCTTCCAAAAAAGGGGAAGTTTTCTTTTTTTTTTTTTTCTCCTTCAACTTGTGCAAACAAAGACTTTCGTTTGGCGGTCGTTTTCGATGGCGTTTTTTGGGCTTCCGATTGAATATTTGATTGGTATTTATTTTTATTTTTATTTATTTATATACTTTTGGTGTCAGTTACGAACTCTAACGCTTGTGCCTTGCGCCTGTTGGTGTACGTTTTCTTGTTTACACCGCCTCTTTTTTATATGGGTCTTTGTGGGTGAGTTTACTTCGCTGCTTTGTGTTTTGCTTTATTTATTTATATATTTCTTTACTGATTGTTATTATTATTTTTATTTTTATATTTGCGGTTTGAAACTTTGAATACTTTGACTAGCGTCTTTCCAACTGCAATTTAGTGCAATCCCCACTCGCAAGTGGCTTGCTTTTTATAAACTCCACAACACTTTTGACCTAGGACTTGAAAGAGAGAATTAAAAAAAAAAAAAAAGAAAAAGAGATTTCTATTATAGGGCTTGATGATACACACTATTAATAGGATTATGTTTTCCAACAGTATTAGAAATTATTTATGATGTTTTTTTTAATTTTAATATAATTTTAACTAGATTCAACGATAAGAAATATACATTATTGATATAAGATCCTAATACAGAAAAAAAGGATTATTATCACTTATGTCCTTGAACTATAAGATCAATCTCAGTTTGTCTCCTGAATTTTAAAAATTCTCACGTTATCCTATAAATTTTAAATTATTTCCACTTAACCCTTTATGTTATAATTCTGTTAAAAATAGATTAAAAAAATAGAATAATGCAGTCATGCGATGTTTCTGTTTAGATTTTTGTTAAAAAGAAACAAATAAAGATCACATGACCACACTTAATATTCTCTTTTTTCATATGATTTTAACAGAAATTACAACAAAGGGGTTAATTGAAAACAATTTAAAGTTCGTGGGACAAAGTGAGTTTTTAAAATTTAAGGGACAAACTGAGAATAATCCTAAAATTTAAGGAGCACCAGTGAAAATAATCTTAAAAAAAAAAAAAAAAAGTTCTTCACAACGCCTAGGACAGTTGATATTGTTATGCTTCTTAAAATACTAAAAATTAAAATTTTGATTATCCTCTCCAATGCACCCTCAATTTACTGCCATTCCCACTATCCTTGAAGTTTAATTAGTCTCACTAGTTCCAAATTAATTAGATCTATGTAAGAAATGAGCAAAATATATACCTAAGCTTTTTGCTAGATTAAGATTGTTCTCTCTTTCTCCATGTATTTAAGTCACGCAATATAAAATTATAACTTAATGATATTCGTTTTATATTGAAGATGGTGTTGCATGGACATACTGGTTAGATAGACAATAGAACACCAAAATTTGATATGAGATTTGAGTTCGGGTTGAATGATTGCTCTTTGATTGCCATGTCTGTTTAAAGTAGCCGTTTGGGCGCCTTTAGTTTTTATTTATTTATTATTTTTTTTTTAGAATTAAAACTCAACCTGCCTTTCGCGTGGTTTACTTACAGTTCGCGGATTTGACTTTTCAATTCGAGTTGAGATGTAATTTTATGTGAGAATTTTTTCACTGTAACAAAAAAAAGTTAAATATGACTTTTTATGAGAGCTTTTAACTGTAACAAAATTTGAATTGAAAACTTGAATTTTTGAAATAAACCGGGCCTTATTAATCTTATAAGTAGTATCGATTGTTATTGCATCTCTAATGAATTTGACATGTTCCAAGTAAAATGAAACTAATAATGTGGTCCATTATATTTATCTTTCTGTTCTAGTGCATAGATTAGCTAACTGTACTAATTAATATATCTAATTATATTCCATATATCTAAGTTAACATACCATATTAATTATATAACATTCCAAGATTAATTATTGGCTCATGATGTTGATCTCATGACGAGTCTTAGATTAACATGAGTTTTGGGATGGTGTTGGGAAATTCCGTTAAATTATCAATCATCCATTTTTAGTCTTGACCAAAGCTAGATAAACAATAATTTTCGGTTGAAAATAACAGAACCCACTCAATCAGTTGTTTTATTCTTTTTCATTATAATGTACTCCAATACAATACAGTGCCCAAATCTATATCTATATCTACACACTCTACCTAAAAGAGAATGTGTTTCTCATGTATGGCAGTTTTGCTCAGACTTTGTATTATTCTTTTTGTTTTTTTCCTTTCCTTGTTACATTTTTTAAAAAAAAAAATTTGTTGTTTTTCTTTTTCTTTTTTTTTCAACTAATTTTTTACCATTATTTTAAAAAATTTTAATTTCTTTTTCTTTTCTTTTACCTTTTTTAAACTTTTTCCCTTTTGTTTGTTTTTAGTTTTTCCTCTCTTTTGTTTTTTGTCTTTGTTTCTTTGTTTTTTTTTTCCTCCTCTCTCTTTTTTTTTTTCCTTCTAAGAATTTGTATAATCATTATTTTAGAAATTGTCAAACGCGTGCGCGCGGTCTTACCAGTGTCCATATAAGAGAGAGTATTTAGCCCTATTTCAGATTACTTTCATTTTTTCACTTCCGGCAATAAGGAAGTATTAACAAGAGTGGCATAGTCTATCTATTACTTTCGATAAAGTTAATTCAAAATTTAAAAAAAAAAATCTTCAAAAACTAATGCAAAATGAAAAAAAAACTATATTTAAACCATTTTCAAGACCTCATATTTGAATAACTGTTCAAGCAATAAAAAGGGCCAGAGTTACTGAGCACAAGTCACACTACTTCGTTTATTTTAACAATTTGAGTTTTTAATTTTACGTTTTTACAGTTAAAAATTCTTCAAGACCTCATATTTGAATAACTGTTCAAGCAATAAAAAGGGCCAGAGCTACTGAGCACAAGTCACACTACTTCGTTTATTTTAACAATTTGAGTTTTTAATTTTACGTTTTTACAGTTAAAAATTTTCAGAAAATATCATATTTAATTTTTTCTGCTACAGTTAAAAATTTTTAAAAAATATCACATATCAACTTAAATTAAAAACTCAAATTTAAGAAACAAACGTGGCCTAAAAAGTGAAAACGATACACCTACACAAATCAGTACAATTATTAAATGGCGTGGACTTGATGCGATTAAAAGGACACAACATGCTAATAAACAAATTCATGTGACCAATGTGTCAGAAACATTTATTAGGACTATAAAGTATTAAAATAATCCACATGATGGAGTAATAGGTCGACATATATCTATTTGAATTGGTTCTAAAATTAGAAAAAATTCAATTGCAACTTTTATTGTCAATAGCCTTATGATAAGTTTTCCATGAAAATAAGTAGCACATGAAAATTTTTTGGACAAAAAAATCTTTTGATTTTTTAAAGAATGTCGATGTGAATTTTTTATAATTTTTCACGTCATTATCGAACCTGGATGACCTAAACGGTCGTGCCAAATAATAAAAATATTTTATTATTTGGATCCATATGTCACAGAAATAAGAACAATAAAAAAAATGTATGAGAAACAATAATGAATTTATTATTATCCATATTTATATATTTTTATTTTTCATTTTTTAACATATTCATGTATATTTACATATTTTCTTCCTATAGATTCCGTCATTCAATTTAAACTTTAGAATATGTTGCCCCATCAACGAAATAAATAATACCATTGGAGGAACAAAACAGCAAGAATCGTATAACCATTGCGGAATTGCGAGCATTAGACCCATTTCAAAATCAGATAACATTTTTTAAATATACCATATTTCATTTCTTATTTACATAAAATAAAGTAAAAAAATTGTCTTTTCTATTCTACAAGACCAACAATTACCAAAATTGATGCATACCAAGGATGCTTTTACTACGCATGTACAAAATATTATAGACAAGTAAGAGAATTAGGAACATCTTGGTGGTATGATACAGATTAATATTTATCTACAATGTCACTTACTTGGTAATAACGTATTATTATAATAAAAAAATAACAATATTTTTGCAATTTTAATATAAACATAATTTTTGTTTTCCTAAACAGGTACAAAATCAACGTTCACATTGAAAATAACACATGAAGAACAAAAGCAGTCATGTTCGGTAAAACTGTGCAATCTATCATTAATAAAGCTTGCTCTACACTAACTTTAGAAGAAGGCTACACAGATCATTATATAATTCCTCCCATCATAGAACAAATCATAAGAATATCAAAAATATTTATTAACTAATTTCGTAATCGAGGTGCATTCGTCGCCATAGTTATTTTAGAAACTTTCAGCGACGATGAACCTCCATTGTACTTACCTCCAACAATATCATCTTCAATCATAGTGAAGTCCACATGTCGGAGGTTCTTTAACGAATCTTTTTCTTCAAAAAATTTTTTACGAATCATGAATTATCAAAAATTGAATTAAAAAAAATAGAATTTTTAAGAAAAAAAAATTTAACCATGTACTTTTTTGTGGAAAGACTTTTTTACGTTGGAATTCAACTCTGAAAAATTAAGGCACGGTAAAATTTAGAAGGTAATATATTATTTTAATGGTGGGTTGTGTAATGAATATTTTCTTAAAATATTATTGTCTTTAAAAAGTAATTGTATTGATGGGTATTTTAGTCACATTAAAAAGAGGTGTATTTTAACCACGTGCTTTTTTTTTGTTTAATTATAAATTTATTTTTGAGAATGATAAGTACACGTTAAAAGTAAAACACAAACATAACATGTTAGCGGCACGACCCATGAATAAATGAGTAATGTACTGAACTCAATGCTATAACACTTAACTAGATTGAGCCGACCTAACACGATCAAAGGCCTAATTTAAATGAGATATTGTGGGAGCCAATAATAACAGGCTCATATCTACCCTTTTGGTCTGACTCAAAATTTTAGGGTCCGTTTAATTCGTTGATTCGAGTTGAGATGTGACTTTATGTGAGAGCTTTTTTACTGTAGTAAAAAAGTAAATCTAACTATTTTTGAGAACATTTTACTATAACAAAACTTGAATCGGTGAAATGAATGGGCCTTAGTCTACACAATAGCATTCAAGAATGAGAAAATTGTTAAACTTATCATAATAGTATATGAATTTAAATTTTTACCACTTACTCTTAATTAATACCTTTAGATTGATATAATAATTTGATTAAAAAAGATATTATTTAAAATTAAGATGTAAAAATTCATACATATGAACTTTAAGAGCATTTGTCTCTTTCACTTTTAAGAATCACTATTATAATTTAGAAAAAGCCTTCCCCAAAAAAAAATATATATATAAAGGAAAAAAGAATATATGCTCTTAAAAAAGAAAAAGAAAAAAACAAATCATTTAAAATCATTGACACACACTCGCTTTATAATGCGCGTGAAGAAGTCGAGATGCTGTTTTTCTCTCCCTCTCTTTTTGTTCCTTTTTCCCCATTAAAAGCGTGTTTCGCTTTGGTTTTCCGAGCTTGCATCCTTTGCAAGTACATAGTGCATTGCATACTGTCAGTCTCTTTGGCTGCTGCTTTTGTGCGAGTTTGAGCACACGAGGGAATAAATGAGCTCATACATACGCGTGTGTGGTTTTTTTATTTTTTATTTTTTTATTTTTAAATAATCTGAATTTCAATTCGAGACGGGCTTGTTGAATTATTGCAACATTGATTGTACCATGTATGTAACATTATCCCAATCCATCGTTTTGTATTTTTCTGCCGACCTCAAAATTGACAAATCTTGGACCTTACAATCAATAATTTCTAGGAAATAAATGGAATGAAATCACATTAATTTATTATTTTATATACTAGTAATTTTTTTTTCTATAAATAACAGTGATTTTTATTAGTTTCTGTTAATAATTCCAGAAAAAAACCAAATTCATAATGAAATTTAAATATATATTATTGTGAACTACTAATTACTTGTGGTAGTTACAGTAATTGTAAAAAGAGTAACTATATTTGCACCACTAAATTTATTAATACTCTCACCAATTTATAATTTATATTTATTACAATTTTACTCTTCATTAAAATTTAAAAAAATTATTCATTACACTGAGTGTGCCACGTCATCATGCTTATGTGGTACGTCTGACTAATTGTAGTACGCTCATTAAAATTTAAAAAAATTATTCATTACACTGAGTGTGCCACGTCATCGTGCTTATGTGGTACGCCCGACTAATTGTCGTACGTAAGTCGACATACCACCGATTTACAAATTTCATTCCAACCCTTTGCCGAGCTTAACCCTGCCCGCATTTCCTTTTTTTTGAAGGGGGCCAAATAAATGTCTCCACCTCCTGCCAACACTGAGTGTACCACGTCATCGTGCTTATGTCGTACGCCCGACTAATTGTCGTACGTAAGTCGACATACCACCGATTTACAAATTTCATTCGAACCCTTTGCCGAGCTTAACCCTGCCCGCATTTCCTTTTTTTTGAAGGGGGCCAAATAAATGTCTCCACCTCCTGCCAACACTGAGTGTACCACGTCATCGTGCTTATGTCGTACGCCCGACTAATTGTCGTACGTAAGTCGTCATCGTGCTTATGTGGTACGTTGAAGGGGGCCAAATAAATGTCTCCACCTCCTGCCAACACTGAGTGTACGACGTCATCGTCCTTATGTCGTACGCCCGACTAATTGTCGTACGTAAGTCGTCATCGTGCTTATGTGGTACACCACGTATCATCCCCTCTTTCTCTCTCATATTACATTTTGCATTTATTGCTTTAGCCATAATTGTCGTATTTTCTACCTAAACTCTTATATATTATTTAACTCTAACTTTTAAATTGTACCTCTTTAAAAAAAAATTTCTACACAATCTGAAAACTGATATGTTTGAATCACGAATATACATTAGTTCTTTTATAAAATATTCCTAAAAGTGATACATAGAAAAATGTAAAAAAAAAAAGGAGAAGATAAATTCACCAAAATAATAATAATTAAAAAAAACGTAAAACAATCCTTGGAGGCTTACAGCTAATGGTTTCCAATAAGTGAAGAACGTAGAGTTTCTTATGTGAAAAAATGATTCTCAATTTATTTTTTAAAATATTGTTAGCATTAGTTTTTAACTAGAAATATCTATAAACCGTGCTAATTATTATTTGTTATCTATCTATCTATCTATCTATCAATTACAAAAATGAAGGCAATGAGTATTCTGCTACAGGTTTGACAAGAAAAGCGATTGTTAAGTTTTTTTGTTTTTTTTTTGTTTTTTGTTTTTTGTTTTTTTCTCATTTCCTTTGTAGTTTGTTCTTCTTATCTCGTTTAGGAATGCTTTGTTGAAAAAAATTTGTGAACAAAAATATACTTGTAATTTAAATGTTAGTTTTTTAAGATTATAAGGGAAGAAAGTTTTTTATAATAAGCATCGTCTTAAAAGTTAAAACTAATTAATACATAAGTAAAGTATTATGACAATTATGACTTATAAGCAATTAATGTTAAAGTATAGTAAGAGAGAAATAATAATTATAAAAAATTAATAAAAAAATAATCCAAATGTCATCTTTTAATTAGCCAGGTGTACCACATAAGCACAATGACGTAACACATCCGGTGTACTGAATAATTCTTCCATTAATATATCCCCACATTAATTATATATGGAAATAACATTTTTTTTTTATAAAAAAAAATGCATACACTCATATTAACTATAATCAAAAAGTATATTTTAAATGAAAAAAAAAACGTACCTCACCTTTGTTTTATATTAAACCAAAATCCATATGAAAACAAGAAACGATCAATAAGTCTTCATTAATTTTACCTATTAGTAATATAATTAGCCAAAACAATCAAAGGGGTAACTTTGTGAGGATCATACCCAGAGAGTTGTTCTTGCGCTTCTTCGTTCAGAGAAGAAGAAAGGAGGACGAGATAAGACGAAGATAATTGATAAATAAAAGTAAAGTGAATTGATTAATTTTAGAAAAGAAAATATAATATTAATAGTTGAAAGGATTATATTATTTTGTAAATTAAATCATGATTAAAGTTAAGTGGGGCATGAAAAGACTAAATTAGGCATTATGAAACTAATATTTATAAAAGGTAAATTTTAATTAGATGAACATTAATTAATGGGGCATTTATAAATTTTTAAGGTGCAAATATAACTACTCTTGTAAAAAAATCTAATATGTTATTTTATTAGTGCCACAAAAAAATCACCTAAAATATCCAGATCTCATTTTGCTTACATGATGCAAAACTATTCATATATAGGATGCTTTCACAAATTCATCAATCACTGGAGGAAATTGTAGATACGATGCAGTAATTAACCGTACTTATAATCTTTTATGATGGTTAAAAATCCGTCGTTAAAGCTGGAGTCGTTAAATAGTTTTGACTTTTAACGATAATTATTAACTGTGGTAAAAATTGACTTTAGACAACAGTTTCTTTAGAAACCGTCGTCTATATTGAGAACTTTGGCGCAAATTTTAGAAACCGTCGTCTATATTGAGAACTTTGGCGCAAATTTTAGCGTATGTTTCTACCTTAAATGACGGTTTTGGTAAAAAAAATCTCGTATGTTTTGAGGATTTAACGATGGTTAAAGCTAATGACTGTTGTTAAAAAAAAAAAAAAAACATCCATTTGTTAATTTTCTCACGGGTGGTCTGTTTGCTTTTCGTGTGTTTTGGCTTGTTTACAATTAGGTAAGTTATATAAACTATTGTTAGGAACTGGACTTCGTTTCCTGTGCCGGATTTTTAAATGATCATAGATGACGGTTTTCTAAAAACCGTTGTCGTCTAACATGTATCGTTAAAAGACACATGTGTTGTAGTGAATTCATTTTTTTTTCTAAATCATTTATAGAAGTTGATAGCTCGAAGGAAGCAGATTATCTTTTCGACTTTCCTGTGTTATGAGGAGCTCTATAGGATTGATTAGAAGGGAATAATATGGGAACTGAAAAAAGTTTTGTAAAGGTGGGAACTAACTAAAATAATTGCTCTCTTTTTTCTGCTTTTCTGATATATGTATGTACTAACCAATGCTGATCACTTGGCAAGCACTCAGAAAGCCAAAAAGCCAAAATGTGTAACGAATTGATTAAAGAGTTGAATTAGTGGGTCAAATTATATTGATCTCTTTGCACATTAAACAACTTTTTTATCCTTTTTTTTTTTTTTTTTTGTTTTGGATAGAATTTCTATGCCACCATATTAGGTGAAAACAAAGGTCTTGCTAATGGTTGGAAACTAACTTGTATCAAGGAAAGATAAAATTTTATACATAGTTATCTTTATTAGTATTTTGATTTTATTTATATCCATTTTCATATTAGGAAATTTTTAGATTTGATAGTTTACATAACTTACCTAATTGTAACTTGTATTTATATGAAATTCATTGCGCTTCTTACTAGGGCTGTAAGAAATTACTCTGAACCCGACGAACCCGGCCGAGCTGAGCTGACCCTACTCGAAAATCACGGGTTTCTAATTTTTTTATTTAATTTTCGGTTTTAATTATGCCTAACCCGCACTACGCGGGTAGGGCAGCGGGGTGGGGTTACATGAACCCAAGGTAACCCTACTTGGCCGAACATGTTCAAAGTAGGTAAAACAATGTCCAACACTTCAAATTCTTACTTTCGTAAGTTTATGCACTTTATGCATTTAAATTGTTAACTTATTTATGTTTTGGATTCACGGTTTGTGTAAAAAATGCTTGTATGCCATAGTTGTTGAATTATGACATTTTTTATTTATATTGGAAGTGTTTGATTTCAAAGTGAGTGTTTTAATTGTTCACCTTGCATTTAGACCCCCTCTTGAAGGAAAGACATGTTCTGTTTGATAATGATTTATTCTGTAACAAGCACAGATTAATTGACTAAAAAGTGATCATGTAGTCCTTGAGATCACCAACCCGAGTAACCCGACCCTCACCGAGGTCACCCGAAAGGTTACGGGTTTGTAGACTTAAGAGAGTGTCGCGGCCTAAAATTTTCTCAACCCGCACTGGTCGGGTAGGCTCAATTTTTCGGCTCAACCCTACCCTACCCGGCCGATTTACACCCCTACTTCTTACTAGTAAATTATCTCTTTTTCACTTTAGTTTTGTAAATGTAAACACATTGACAAACCACCTTAAATCTTTCTCATGTGTCCTCAATGATTTTATTTTAACCATTGCCTCTGTCTTCGTTTTCTCCAAAAGTAAAAAAGTTAAAAAAAAGAAAAAAAAACAGAGAGTTACTGAACTTATCCTTAAGAGTGCATGGGTCATTATTTTTACTTCTAACTCATGATTAATACCCTTTTGACTAATAGAGTGGTTTGACAAAAAGAATCACTACAACAAAAAAGGCCATTTGCGACGACATTTAACTTATTAGCGACGACATGGTTATTTTTTCAAACAGGGAGTAATTGCGACGACATGTCGCGCGGGGGGCAGTGGCGCGCGCGGGCGGGCAGGGGCGCGCAGGACTAGCGCCCGCGCGGGGGGCATTTTTTAAAAATTAAAAAAAAATTAATTTTAATTTTTTGCGACGACTTTTTTAGATTTGTCGTTGCTAAAAAGTAAGATTATTTGCGACGACAATTTGAAATGTCGTCGCAAAAAATGATCATATGACGAGAATTTTACAACGACGTATTAGCGACGCCTGTCGTCGCAAAATACAGAGTGTCGTCGCAAATACATTTGCGACGACACTATGTCGTCGTAAAAAACGTTTTTGCGACCAATTTTTTGCGCCGACAAATTTGCGACGACTTGTCGTCGCAAAAAACTTTATTTGCGACGACATTCGGGTTTTTGCGACGACTTTTTGTCGTCGCAGAAACCCCTTTTTCTTGTAGTGAATCTAAATGAAGAGTAAGGGTAAAAATCTAGACTCATACACTCTAAAAGAGTATTTATCTCAAAAAATAAAAAAAATAAAAAAAACCTTCCAAGCTTAGAATCTCCTATATGGAAACACTATCTTGTAGTAACGTATTAGGTAAAGTTATTATTCTTGTCACATTTTTTAATAATGTTGACTTTATTTTTGTATTTATTTTCATATTAGGATATCTCTTAGATTTTTAGGTAATTTACCTGATTTTATGGTTGTAACTTTATTTATATGGAGTCCACTTCATATTATTCTCTCTCTTTGTTTTTAGTAGTGAATGTAGACACATTGTCAAATCACGTTAGATATTTACATTCTCTTCTTACTCTTATATATTTTTTTAATATTTAGTATTGGGATCCAACTTGATCAGGTTGCATATGTATATTAAATCACTGAATTCGACCGATGCTTCCTTGAAAGTATTATAAAATTTATTAATAAAAGAAAGAAAGGACAGTTCAAGGAAGAGAAGAATCCGAAACTGACCCCAAAAGCTTACCTAATATCCCATAATCAAACGCCAAATAAGAACAAACAAAAAAAAACTCAAAAATTAAGAAATATTGGGGTAGAAAACCCTGGAGAAGAGAACTACTATCTACGCCAACTTGATAGGAATCTGACTAGCAAGTTTAATATGGCAATTCAGGAGATTTACTACTATCAGTATTTCTTTAATTCTCTACAGAAAATTTCATAAATATTTAGCATAAATAAATCAATGAAATAAATTAAGCTACGGAGTGTTCACACTAGCTTGTGTTTGAATTATATAATCAAATTCCTGTCCTCACAACCATCTATAGTAGGACCAT
Source organism: Morus notabilis (assembly GCF_000414095.1). Classification (NCBI taxonomy): domain Eukaryota; kingdom Viridiplantae; phylum Streptophyta; class Magnoliopsida; order Rosales; family Moraceae; genus Morus; species Morus notabilis. Next base: position 55,403 of record NW_010360739.1, on the reverse strand, counting down.
TACCTATAATAGCTTATAAACATAATATAGGGTTGTGGAGAGAAGACCGTAACCAATCGGACCGGATTAATCTGGTGATTTTTTGATCGCATGGCGGTTTAAGACTGGACTTCACCATTCTAAACTGGAACATACCGAACTGTTTATATTTTTGTAAACATATTTTCAAATTTTTATACTGTATACTGCATACATATCAAATGCGTGCGTTAAAGTTTTTAAAAATCCTTTATTTGTTAGACTTATAAAGTTTCTGTTATACATATTAGTAAATGCGTGCGTTTTACAGCAACGGCCAATGTGAATTTGAAGTTGTAGTAAATGTTAAGAAAATAAAGGAAAAAAAAAATCAAATGTTTGATAACTTAGACGACAAGAGTCCTCTATCTCCACCAACATGTTGCCTTTTTATCTTTATTGATCATTATCTTTTCACTTTTAAGAAAGAAACTTAATGACTTCCAAATGAAGCTTTAGAGTACGTTTGGTTGGAGGATTCAAACCATGTAATTCGAATTATTTTTAATTTACGTGAATTTTTTATGAGATAAAATAATTAATTTTGTTTACGTAGCATTCAGAAAAGAAGGGGAACCAAAAAAATAAAAGGGTTACAAATCAAGTAAAAATTGTGGAGTCTTTGTATGTTTATTGAATAAAAAGTAGATATTTGGTCATTTTTATTAGTGAATAATGATCTGAGCATTTTATGTAATTAATGATCTAACAACTAAAAAGAGGTGGATTTTTTTAATAATAATAAAAACTAAAAAGAGGAGAAGAAGACAATCAGAGTGTAGCTGGAAGCCCTTTTTCGTCGTGAGAGAGAGAGAGAGAGGTGAGAGTGATGTATATATATTAACACGCGTGATAGAATATGACGTAAAAGGGTTCTTTGAGGAATGAGACGTGATAGTGGTTTTCGCAAACATGCTTTGATCCCATCTGACTTGGAAAGCTTTGCGTGAACAGAAAAACACTTTGGTTATTAATTAAGGTAGATCATAAATCACCGATGGACAAAAAATTTTATGAATATGCAAAAGTAACTTTTTGCTGCGCCAACTACTATGATCCACGTGTGGAGAATCCACTTTATAAATATAATAAAAAGAAGGCATAGAACACTGTTCACATACTCACAATTCACTGTTAATGTTACAGTAACATTCTTAAAATTTCATTTTTATCCCTTATACTTTGAGCGTGAATTATCAATTTTGTCCTTTTTTTTCTCTTTTTTCTTCCCTGCGCATGGGCTTTTGCGTCTTTCACTCTTGGTTTGCCATGCGTCGACGCCCGGCTAGCCATAGGAAAAAGTTGTGAGGCCCACCGCTGCGTAGCTGTCTTCTTCCCCCCACTGAACGCGCTTCTCTTGTGCGTGCTTTTTATGCCCGAATCACAGTCTTTGAAAATTTTGATCGGACGGTTTCAAATTATTTCCGGTTTATTTTAAAATTTTTTATTCTTTATTATATTTATTTACTATTTTGAATTGATTTGGAGTTCAATTTGTCCGTTTTACCACCATTTTGTGTCAAATTTTTTATATTACTTAAATAAAAATACCTTAATAATACAATAAAATTAAATAAAAATATGCGAAAGTAAAATCACACAAAATTAAATAAAAAAGTTAAATAAAAAAAATAGAATTAATTTAAGACACACTGAAATAAGTTAAATTAAACATAATTAAATAAAAATATGCGAAAGTAAAATCACACAAAATTAAATAAAAAAAATAGAATTAATTTAAGACACACTGAAATAAGTTAAATTAAACAAAATAATTTGTGTTAGCCGTTATTTTAAATTAATCACGTGCGCGTAGCATGCGTTTGAGACTAAAACTAAACAAAGACTAAAAAAAAAAAAAAATTGAAAAAGAAAGGTGTTGATTTGTGGTCTGATTTTATCCATTTCAATATCATTTTTGGTCAAATTTTCAAAGCCTCTTAAACGCAAATAGTATAAATAATTTGAATTAAAAATAAAATTAAATAAAAATACACTAAAATAAAATAATGTCACACCTTCTTAAATATATTAAACCAGAAATTACTTTAGTGGTTAGAAGGGCAGTACAAGCATTGATAAAAAAACCATGCTCTACATTAACAATTAATGAAAGCTTTATTGATCCATGTGCAATTCCACCAATTATTGCTAAGTTAAAAGGACAAACAAAAATCTTGCAAGTTTATTTTCAACAAAAGAAAGCATAAATTGTCATAACCGGGGAATTTGTCGATGAAATTATTGTACAAGATAAAATTTTCTTGAATTCTCTGTATTATAAATATGAATACTTTTATGATAAGTATTTGTTGATATTAATATGAAATAGCAAATTATAAGCTAAAGATCAGAAATTTTTGAACTATGATAGAGTTACAGAATTTCAGACTATAATCAAGGAAGAGGCACAAAATGTTGTGTTATTCTCACAAGCGGGCAAACACATTAATATTAAGTTTAAGGAATGAAATGGAATTGAAAAACATCAATTCTAGAGTTTTAGAAACAATCAAAATGAAGAACAGATGAAAAAGGGGTTCGGAAGGCCGAATAGAGAAAGTTAGGGTTTTCGACCGATTAGGGTTGACCGAGTCAAAATTTGTTGACCAAGAGTTGACCGATAGGTCACTCTTAAAAAGTTCATCAAGGTTGAATGAAGTTGACCAAGTTGGCTGACTGGCCGAAAAACAGATAACACGTGCACCAGATGAGAATTAAACTGAACCGAATTAAGATAATTACTAAAAGTGAATGGTTGAGATTTAATGTGATTAATGGATGGAGGGCTGAGACTAGGATACATGGAAGGAAGGAGAATGGCCTGCCAACCTTAGGGGAGAAGCAAGTAGATAATTTGATTTTTTTTTTTTTTGCAAAAAAACCTTAGAAAATGTCAAAATTACACCTAGGTCCCCATCACCTTATGACCAATTTTATAAGGGGGAAAATCACAAACCAAATGTTCTTTTCCCATGCAAGAAAACCAGAGAGCACTCAGCCAAAGAGGGAGAAGAAAATTTTTTTTCTCAATGTGAGAAAAATAAGTTTTAATCAAAATTGGCAAAAAAACCACCATTAATTCGCGTCACCGTAGCTTTCTCTTCATTTCTCTAAGGTAAAATTTCAATTTTTTTTTTCTCATTTTCTTTTGTAGCTGCATGTCCATGAACAATAGAAACTGTTGACGGTAAATTCTCGTCAACAAAAACAGGCCGGGTTACCTCTGGGTTTCCCGTTGGATTACCGGCCTTAGTGTTGAACGTGTGTAAGAATTTGTTAGAGGGGTGTATTGTGCGCTAATGAAAGATGTGCACAAATAAGGAACACAAGAGATTTTATAGTGGTTCACTCTATAAAATCAGAGCTACATCCACTGTGGTTGTATATTTCTTTTGAGGGGATTACAATTTACATTAATTGTTCTTTCTCATTCTTTTTTCTCTCGGATCTCAACCCCTTTCCTGTATGGGGTATCGCCCTTTTTATATTGGGGGCTTCCTTCACTAGGTTGATTTCCTTTGTAGGCAGTAGCACTCAAGTGCTCTCCCTTTTTAGGCCCAGACGTAGCCCACTAATTACTTGGAGTACTGTTCACTCAGGCAATTAGTCTTCTATAACGGCTCTGTGCGTTCCTGTAACCCTTTTCTGTCCCCTGTGGGGTAGTTTTAAGGGTTCACAATAAATGTCTGTCTTGCAGTCATCCCCCGCTTTTGTACGCAATTTGCCAAGTCAGATTTTTCCCCAAAGAGCATTCCCCTCGTCGCCAGTGTTGCTTAACCCAACTGTCCTTCTTGGCGGTTGGTTCCACAGTCGAGGGATTTCTATGTCCTAAGGTCGACGGTACGATCTGTCGACGCCAGAAGGAATCAATGCCCTAAGTTGGACTTTTCACGTGGGTTCTTCATAACGGAATGGGAGGGAGCCCCAGACGTCGAGGGTTGTTACTTTGCGGGGAGTAGTTAAGGCTACGTGTCATATTATCGTTCTTCCACGTGTCCTTCACATTTTCCCACACAACAGAAGCCATGGAAAAATTTTGTTAGGGATGATGATTTGCTTATGGTTATTAAAGGGATCGAAAAACCTAATGACTAAAGGATTAATTTTTGGTTATTAGGTTATGTGTTTAGTATTTTTGTTTATGGTAAATTCTTGCAAAAAAGGGTGATGAAACCCTAGTATCTATGCTATTTTATGAGGATAAAAAGAATGAAGAACGTTGGGATATGTGTTTGTGAGGTTGAAACAACGGATAAAACGAGCTATGGTTAGCTCGGGAAACATGAAAAATTAGGCGGAACTCTGTCAAAATTAAGTTTAAAAAATGCGAACTAACATTGGTCATAATGGAGAATAAGATTAATGAGATGTGTAAAATAAGTTGATTAGGTGGCTGAAGATGTGTGGAAACCTAAAACGACGAAAATTCCCAGTTTCGAACCAAAATCGAAAACTAGGTTAATGACCCGGAAACTTGTACTGAATCTGTTTAGGCTAGAGGACCAAGATAGAACCTTAATTTTATAAAGTGACCAACATCAAAGTTGTAGGAAATTTGTGACAACCCTTAAATCTGGTCATCACTACTACGTTCGTACTTAACACATATCTTAACTTTTATTACTTTTAAACTATAAAATCCTAATTTTAGGCTACTTTTTTTTTTAAAACTTCAATAGTTAAATAAATACCAATATAGTTTTCCGAGATAAAATTTTGATTAGTATTTATAGTAAAACTCGAATTTAAAAATACTTTTCCAACAACATTTTCAACTTCTTAATGTTAAATATTCCGTAGACAAAATTCTTTTAAAACTTTAATTTTTTTGTCTTAGGTGTGGTCATACATTTAACTCCTTACTTGCATATCATTATCGTTCAAATGCTAAAGCAGTTAGTAATTGGCCCGCACCAAGAAATGTGATTGAAATTCATACATTCCTAGGTTTGGCCGAATATTATAGGAGATTTGTAGAAGGATTCGCAAGACTTGCTGCACCACTTATAGAAAAGAAGTATGAATGGACTAAAATGTGTGAGGAAATTTTTCAAGAATTGAAATGAAAGCTAACTACTGCACCAATCCTTACCATCCTGACTAATGGAGAAAAGTTTGACATATACAGGGATGCTTCCAAATTAGGACTTAGAGCAGTATTGATGCAAAATGGGAAGGTAATCGCGTACGCGTCTCGACAATTAAAGAATCACGAAAGGAATTATCCTACTCATGATCTTGAATTGGCAGCAGTGGTCTTCGCCTTGAGGATATGGAGACACTATCTATATGATGTGCAATGTCAGATCTTCACCGATCATAAAAGCCTCAAGTATTTCTCCACTCAGAAAGAACTTAATATGAAGCAACACAGATGGTTGGAATTAGTAGAGGTTTATGAATGTGAAATCCTTTACCACCTTAGAAAGGCCAATAGGGTAGTCGACGCTTTTAGTCGCAAGACTATCGAATTAAGCCATATGTCGTGACAAATTTCCAACACCTTTATAGAAGTATATTTATTCGTTGGGATTGGAGCTAATCACGGGAAAACTAGCCACTTTGCAGATACAACCATCTATTTTTGATAAGATGGCAGAAGCTCAACGTCAAGTTTTTACTCTTGACAACAACTGGAAAGAAGTTGAAGAAGGAAAAGAGAAAGAATTCAAAGTCTCTAATAAGGGAATTCTCACAATCTGAGGAAGAATTTATGTTCCAAGAGATGAAAACATTAAGAATCAAATTCTTTATGAAGCTTATAATACCCCTTATTCGATACATCTGGGAGAAACTAAGATGTATTAGGATCTAAAACATCATTTCTGGTGGAAGCACATGAAGAATGACATCGTGGATCACGTTAGTCGTTGTTTAACATGTTAGAAAATTAAAGCTGAGCATCAACATCTAGTTGGAGAACAACAACCTATAGAGATTTCAGAATGGAAATGGGACCATATAACCATGGATTTTGTGGTAGGATTACCTAAAACTAGTGAGGGTTATGATGCAATATGGGTAATTGTCGATCGATTGACTAAATCTGCCCATTTTGTTCCCATAAAAGTGACATATACCTTAGAAAAGTTAGCTGAGTTATATTTTGCAAATATAGTTAGGTTGCACGGGATACCCTTATGTATTATCTCAGACCAGGATAGCTATTGTACTTCAACATTCTGGAAGAGTGTGTAAGAAGCCATGAGCTCATAATTGAGATTTAGCATAGCTTTTCATCCTTAGATTGATGGACAATCCGAACGTACCATCTAAACTTTGGAAGATATGTTAGGGTGTGTGTGATGGATTTCAAAGGGACATGGAATAAGAAACTGCCACTAATTGAATTCTCATATAACAGTAGTTATCAAGCTTCAATTGGTATGGCACCATTTGAAGCCTTATACGGAAGAAAGTGTAGATCTCCCATTCATTGGTATTGAATTAGGGAGAAGCAATTACACAAAACAAAATTCATTCAAGAGGTGGTTGAATTAATTCTGAAAATCCATTAAAGAATGAAGACAGTACAATGCCGCCAGAAAAGCTACGCTGATAAGAATAGAAGACCTTTGGAGTTTAATGAAGGGGATTCAGTCTTTTGAAAGATTGCACCCATGAATGGTGTCATGCGTTTTGGCAAGAAAGGTAAATTGAGCCCAAGATATATAAGACCTTTCCAGATTATTGAACGAATAAGAAAAGTAGCCTACAGATTAGTTTTACAACCAGAATTAGTTACGGTACATGATGTATTTCATGTCTTGATGTTAAAGAAGTATGTACCAGATCCATCCCATGTTATAGAACATGAACCGATTTAGATTCACAAAGGCATGTCTTATGAGGAACAATCGGTGCAAATTCTTACACAATAAGAGAAATGTCTTTGGAATCAAAGTATTCCACTTGTTAAAATTCTATGGAGAAATCAAGAAGTGGAAGAAGCAACATGGGAACGTGAAGATAAGATGGGAGAGAGATATCTTCATTTATTCTGATTTTGAAGGACGAAAATTTATGACGAGGGGTGATCGTCATGACCAGAAAATTTGTCGAAGAAATTATTGTATAAGATAAAATTTCTTGAAATTCTTTGTATTATAAATATGAATACTTTTATGATAAGTATTTGTTGAAATTAATATTGAATAGCAAATTATAAGATAAAGATCATAAATTTCTGAACTATGATCTAGTTACCGAATTTCAGACAGTAATAAAGGATGAGGCACAGAATGTTGTGTTATTCTCACAAGCATGCAAACACATGAATATTAAGTTTAAGAAATGAAAAGGAATTGAACAATGTCAATTCCAGGGTATTAGAAACGATCGATACGTAGAACGTACGAAAAAGGGGTTTGGAAGGCCGAATCGAGAAAATTAAGGTTTTCAATCGATTAAGGTTGACCGAGTCAAAATTTGTTGACCAAGAGTCGACCAATAGGTCACTCTTGAAAAGGTAGTCAAAGATGAATAAAATTGACCAAGTTGACCGACTGTCGAAAAAATGCAGATAAAACATGCACCCGATGAGAATTAAACAAAACCTAATAACATAATTACTGAAAGTGAATGGTTGAGCTTTAAGGTGATTAATGGATGGAGGACTGAGATTGGGACATATGGAAGGAAGGAGAATGGCTGGCAAACCTTAGGGGAGAAGCAAGTAGATATTTTGATTTTTTTATGTGTGCAAAAAAGACCTTAAAAAATGTCAAAATTCCACCTAGGTTCCCATCACCTTATGAACAGTTTTATAAGGGAAAAAATACAAACCAAATGTTCATTTTCCATGCAAGAAAACCAAAGAGAAGTTAGTGATGCTTAATATTCTTGTATATAATAAATTTCTGCAAGCGTACGGTGTCAAGTTTTGAATATAGGGTGAGTGAGTATCGTCTCCACAGAGATTGGGTTTAGAATTGCCATTAAGTACCGCGATTATTGTAACTTAACTTTATCTAGGCAACCTAATAAGATGATGATTGAGAACTAAAACAAAATAAATATAAGAAAATAAAAATAAAGTATCTATACACAAATGGTATAGGGACTTGATTTCGCTTTATTATTCCTATGTTCATCCTATTATGTAATCGCTAATTAATTCCGTTCAATTCATTAATCAAGGCTCTAATGTCATCTCACAACCTCTCTCGAGTGCCTCACAAGAAATTGTATTTAAATACCCAAAACAATATCCCTATTCAAAATGACTATTTAAACACAAATTAAGCTCCGCCTTTAGAATTAGAAAATAGGAATATTGATCACCTCTCGGCCTCACAACGACCTAAATCCTAATTTGATTATCTAACCGTTGATCTCCTCTCGGTCTCACAACAACCTAGCTATGTTTCTCAAATCTAGATAAAGAACTCAATCTCTCTCGAGCATCAAATTCGCAATCTAAAAATCATCTAACTCATTGGCCAAATAAATTAGAAGCATTAAGCATAGAGAAACATAAATGAATTGAAAATGAAATTAAATTAACAATCAACAAAATATTCAAAACATAGTTCAAATAAAACTACATTAATTCCCAGATTTTATATCTAGCTCAACATGGAAAAATAGATGAAAGAAGATAAAACCCAATATCCATTGAAGAGCTTCCAAGGACCTCTAAGATGAAGGATTTCGGTCTCCTTTTGATGTTTTCTTCAGTTTTCTGAGCTTTCATTCTCAAATGGCATATCTTTCCTTTTATACTACTTAGTTTCGGAGCTAGGGCTTCATACGCGCGCTGTAGCCTGCGTGAAAACGCGCTGCGGCGCGCGTTTTTGGAAGAGGATCCTGTTGTTGCGGGCTGGGGCACGCTGCAGCATCTTTGGGCGCGTTGCAGCGTGTGGGGCTGCCATCTGGGCGTGCTGCAGCACATGTTCCTACTCTGGGCATGCGCCTGGGTGTGGGGCGCACGCGGGTGCACCCCTGGATGTGGGCGCGGGCGCGCAGCGGGCTCGGGCGCGGGCGCACGTCCCATTCTGACTTCAGTTTCCTTTGCACGCTGTAGCCCGCTTTCTTGCATTCCAAAGCTTCCTTTTTTGTGCCTTAAAGTCCTCTTTCGCTTTCTATTGGCATTGATTCACAAGTTGGGCAAATATTCTTCTTTTCTTCATGCGAAATCATCCAAGTTCGCATTTATTTATAGTTCCTATAAAAAGCATACAAAAGACATTAAACTAACAAAAATGCTTGAAGACTTACAAATATTCTTGCTTGAAAGTACTTAATTTGTTGGTAGAAATACCAGTCACCAAATACCCCCAAACTCAAACATTTGCTTGTCCTCAAGCAAAAGAACAGAAAGAAAAAGAAAACACAAATCAAGTACTAAGACACAAACGAAAAAAAAGTGTGAGTTTTGTTTCGAGTCAACAACTGTGCATGTATCTCTAAAGCCACATAATGCTCTAAGCTCAAAAGAAATGCAAACACTGGGATTATCTAGAATTTCAACATTAAGCATCAATTTCACTCCACTCAAGACTCTCAAAGTATAAGTGTGCACAATCAATCTCAATCAACCAAATAAAATCCGGATAGACCTATGTGCCAAGGAGACTATGAGTGATATCTTAATAAGAACTACCATAGGCCCATTTTTCGTGTCACTCTCCACTAATAAAGGTTCACTTGTCATTGAAGATCAAAAGGATCAATTCCTCATTCGATTAACTCTTATTATTATTTTTTTTTTCTTTACTATTTTTTTTTTTTTTTGAATTGAGGTTGGAAAACAACCCAAGCCAATCCACTAATGATTTCCCAAACATAACCCACACTTGCTCTCAATCTTAGTGTTTAATGCAATCATGCCTAGTAGTGATTGGTTTAGGAAGTGAAAACGCATTTGGTGGTTTGGATGTACAAACATGGGTGATGAACGAAATAAGCAATATGGCTCAAAGGGGGTAAACAAATAATGAATTTTCTTTTCAGAGCTTCAAAAGCCCAATCGATCCGAATAAAATGCCTTAATCTTCTCTCCAATGAAACTAAACTAACAATTTCGCCTCAAGTTTCACTCAAATGGGTTCTAGTGTTCATGAGATATCAAAGTCTACCCAATGCACATAAATGTTCTCCAAATGCTCAAAAGGTCAAGTGATCATGATTCATGGTGCTCAAAAGTAGAGAATCAAGAGTGAATTTCAATCAATGCGAGTCAAGCACACAGAAATCTCAATGAAATACATTTCAAAAGACCTAAGAAAGCATCAAGTGATTATAATCATCATTATTATCTAGTCATTTGATCTCAACAAAACTCACAATTTATTCCAAAACTCTAAAAGAAAAACGAGTAAAAACATGGCCAAAAGAACACAACTCAAGGGAGACAAGTCATAACAACCAACTCACAAGTAATGCCCAAACTCCACTAAAATCAACCACAAAGTGTCTCACCCCTAATCTCAAAATCAAACAAGCATTAAAATTAATAACGAGGGAATAAGAACACGTACCGGGAGGCGAGACAATCTCACCTCCTAGTATGGTTGGCGATGATGCACCGGGCATGATGGCATAAGCTCGGGTTGGGGCGGGGCTCTCCTCCATAAATTGCTTCTTTAGGCTCAATTATTCCTTTGCCAAGCTAACTCGTCAAAGAGTGGCTTTCGCCCATAGTACGTGTCATATAACACAACGTACGGGTTTTGATTCTTTACACCCTCAAGCTTGGCGAGATTTGGCAGTTTTCGGCTCATTTGCTCAACTCGACTCGGTGCCGGCATATGCGCTTGGTTGGCGCGGAAGAACGGCGCTCGAGATGGTGGGGGAGTTGCCGGCCACATTGGGTCTTCATAGATGTGATCTTTCTCAACCGGGGGTGGCACGACAATGGGGATCTCGAGGGATTGAGACTCATTGACATCTTCTTGAAATTCTTCACTAACCAATTCTTGAGTCTCCTCCTCTCTCAACGAGTCATCATCAAATAACTCCCAATCCTCCTCTTGTGTTTCTCTATTCATGGTGTTAGTAGATTCATCTAGAAGCAGCTTCAACCTAAACAACTCCACTAGATTTGTTTTCATTTCCTCGTGAAGTTGGTCAAGCGCCTCCATCCTCTCTAACTTCTCTATGCGGAGTCTTGTCTCCTCCGAAAATTGGGCGACAAGGTCTTCAAGGTCTAGAGAAGACTCTGCTTGGTGACGGGGGGTGTCAAGCCATGGCTCCGAAATATTGGAGCTATCCTCAAAACCGTGGTGGTTTGTTGAATACCTCCCATACCGATAGTTAACATCGACCATGTCTTCCAACCACCAATAAGCTTCATCTGCGGATAGTTGGTGAAAAGAGGTGGTACCATTTCCTCTTTCCACCCACATTCTTGTTGTGGCATCTAACCCGTCGAGGAAGATTTGCAGTTGCACCTCCCTTGGGAAACCATGGTCGGGAAACTGAATGAGCTGCTCCTTGTATCTCTCCTAAGCACTAAAAAATGGCTCGGAGTCTCGTTGAGCAAATCTTAAGAGGACTTGTCGATCAACCATCTCCAAGTACCTCGTAACACAAAGGAAAACAAAAATAAAACAAAAGATTAAAAATGAGAAATAAAAGCCTAAATTAAAGTCAAGTTATGTACTCACAATATTAACAACAATTTAAAATGCCAATCCCCAACAACGGCGCCAAAAGCTTGATGCTTAATATTTTTGTATATGATATACGGTGTCAAGTTTTGAGTATAGGGTGAGTGAGTATCGTCTCCACAGGGATTGGGTTTAGAATTGCCGTTAAGTATCGCGATTATTGTAACTTAACTTTATCTAGGCAACCTAATAAGATGATGATTGAGAACTAAAACAAAATAAATATAAGAAAATAAAAATAAAGTATCTATACACAAATGGTCTAGGGACTTGATTT